>NC_041386.1:431577727-431714465 GCF_002162155.2 Triticum dicoccoides
GGTGATGCTGGGCGGAGGTTGGTGGGAACTCTGTGGCAGAGGAAGAGGCATCATGAACGTACTGCGTCGGCAGCGGACCTGCGGCGACCAGCTTCAGAGGAGACGGGGGAGCCGGCGGATGAGACAGCAAAGAGGAGGGGAAGTGGCAGTGATGGTCTACCGTAGGCCTTCTGCAGCAGAAGAGGGGGCAGTAGAGGCGTCGGTAGACGGACGATGTGGTCAGCCTGCTTGCCGAGGTCGGCATCGGATGAGACGGGGAAGGGGCGAGGGGATGAGGAGGAGGATGGGGTCGCGGTGACGGTCGGAGATGGGGCCGAGAGAAGGCATAAGAGGGCTGGGGTTGGACGGCGCCGCCAGCGGCCAGATCACCAGATCCATTCCAGCGCTGCGAGCGGTGGTTCATACGGCGTCACCCCTTTCCCAATTTCTGGATTTCTGGAGAAGATGGTCGGATAAGGTGGGCAAGAGAGTTGAACGGGAGAGATAGCTTGGAGGGCTTATCTGCAAATGTGTGATGAATAGCGGGTGTTTTCTACAAAATTTACCACAGATTTCTTATGGTGTGTTGGATGCAGATCCAATGATCGTAAATGACAGATGGCAGGCACACCATCATCACCAACTCAAACTTTTATAGGAGTAGAGAAATCATACTTATAAACCAGGGCAGGGGTATAGTAGGTAATTAAACCGCAAACATTTTTTGTATTAACCGTATGTGTACGTGGCCTTTTGTCCTCCTCTCGCACGTCTTGTCACCCTGCTGCCACAGACGGCTTACAGCGCAAGCTTGCACAGCGCGCGGGGGCGTTCTTTTGGCCAAACGGTGGCACCAATGAATCATCGGTGAGCCCGTTCCTGTGCAACCTCGCAGGTTCCTGCACAAGATTCCTGCCCGACTCGGTGAAATCCCCCAAAATCCCAATGCTTACCGGCATGCTATATAAACCCTCACAGCAGGCGATTCCTGCGTCGCATTTTCCCCTCCCTCCCTGTAGCTTATCTCGTGTGCTTGTCCCACAATCGCCAATGGCACCGGTCCATCATCGTCCCTCAGCCACTCCACCGTCATTAGAGGACAGCTCCAGCTAGGACGCTACACCGTGGCGGTGGCGCAGTCCCCGGCGTAGTGTAGTGCGCGTGGCGTCCCTGTTGGGTGTGCCCGGAACACCCACCACACGCTGCGCCGGCACTGCCCGTGGACAGCTGTTGCCGGCCACCATTCCCGCCACACTACCGTCGAAAGCCAGGGCCATCAGCTGCTCCGCTGCCGCAGCCCGAAGGCGGGAGCTGGCCGTCGTGGCCGCCACCCCACTATCGGCAACCGTGGCCATCACGTGCCCCGCCACCGTGGCCCGAAGGCGGGAGGTGGTGGTAGTGGCCGCCACCCCATCGTCGGCCACCGTGGCCGCTAGCCCACCGTCGACCGCCGGGGTCATCACCCGCTCCGCCACCGCTGCTCGAAGGTGGGAGGCGGAGGTGGATGCCCGCACATGCGTCAGCGACCTTGCATGCTACACCGAGTTCCTGCGGGAGGAGGAGGAGCGCCTCGTCGAGGATGCGAAGAGCCTAACCACCGCCATGGCCGCGGCACACGGCGGCTCAGAGATGAGGAATCAGGAGATCTACGAGGAGAACCACCACTTCAAGAGGGGTCGTCTGGAGCGGCAGAGGGCTTTCGAGGTGAGCGTCGGTGACGCTACAGGAGCGGCATGCACCATATTGCGATTGCCGATCTCGTCGGTAGGCTCCTCCTCCTCCACCTATTACTGAGCGCGCTCGGCAGAAGAGAAGCAGTTGGAAGTAGTACAAAGCCCCTCCGTAGTAGTAGTAGTAGTAGTATTTAGGGGCTATTTTGTTCAGTTTATCGGACTATAGATGTGGTGGAATTGTACAACATACTCAAAATTAGCTAGTATATATAGTTCAACTAGCTATTTTATTACGTGGGTGGCAACAATTGGGGAAACGTTTGGTCGGTTCAGCTATCGAGTTGAACTTTTTGAATAAATTAAGAACGACTACTTAATCTATGAATGAAATCTGTGCTTAATTACTAAATTTTAGTTGCAAAAATTAGATATTGCTAGTGTTCTTTAGCTTCATATTTTGACAAATCGCAGTGTTACAAGGTTGACAAATGGCAATGTTACTAGATCAACAAATGTCAATCTTTCCGGTTTTACAAATGGCAACATACCCAAATTGTTTGTAAGTGGTCGCACACGGGTCATCCAAAAGAACCATTTGCGTTGAAGAGATGCACAAATCCTGCTCTCACTTTGCATACTGGTTTTCTATCTAAAATGTTTGCGATCAAGTGCCGCACAAATCCTGCTCGGCATATTTTCCCTTGGCTTCCTGGGGAAGCTGTCAGTTTGCATACGGGTGTTCTAACTAAAACGTTTGCGACGATTGTTTTATTTTTAAAAACCATTGATGTTTTTTCAAAAGAAAATCGCTTGATAAGTCTGTACATTAAGAGAGAAACACGCAAGTTCGGTCAAACCATATCTTTCATTCAGTCATACTGCGAATTTATTTTCGTATGATCGAGATACTGTATTAAACCCAATAAAAAAACTATTTCCGGCGGCGGCAGAGGCGGCGTGCCAGGCCGTCGTTGTCGTTTTCATCCTCCGGGACGTCGTTGTTGAAGCCTTCAATGTAGCACAAAATGTTCTTCACTTGTAAATCAAACTTCATGTCGTCGCGCAATCGACGGGCAGGGTGCGGGAGGACGGCAGCTAGCGGCGCTGAGAGGTAGCGGTCGATGGCGGCGTCCCGTGCCGCTGAGGGGGCGCGCGCACAAACACGGGCTCGGCGGGTGCAGCCAAATGCACAGGGACCGGCGCTGCGGTGGGTGGAGGGGCGGCCATGGAAGTCAAAGGGCTCGCTTCCTTGTGAGCATGCGCAGCGTACAACTCGCATGCTTCTCGGTGAGCATGCGCATTGGAGGACAGCCTGCACGCCTCCCGGTTAGCCTGCGCACCGGACTGCGCTCGCACGCCTCCCGTTCAGTCAAGGTAAAGCAGCTGTCTGCACGGCACCTCCTATAGCCATTAAAACCAAGACATGTGGCGTCACGTGACACTGCAAAAAAAGACACATCTGTGACATTTTGGGCCGAACGAAATTTTTTCTATCATACTTACGACACTTCTATGACGATAATTGTGACAAAACACGGTATAATCATAGATGTGGTGGGCTCCTACTTCTATGACAAAAATCAAGACAGAAAATGGGTTTTTCGTCCTGGGCGGGCCGGAGACGCAGCTGCATGACATTCTTTGGGCCGTCCAAGACGGAAAAACCATGGTAGAAGCAAGGGCAAGGAAATTATCGGGGTGTTCGCGGTTACGGTGGGTGGTCAGGGTCGAGCGATGCACGTTTCTCTCATACACGCACGCGCGTGGGTGCGAGGCATTGGGCTATAACCGAACCTAAGCGAGGCGTTCGCCTACTGAACCCGAGCGATTGCACTGCAGGCTACGCGTTACTAAACCCGAGAGATCGATCGATGGTTGTTAACTGAACCCGATCGAGCGATTCCTTCGCTACTGCTACTAACGGAAGCCGATCGATGCTGCCTCTGGATGAACAGTGAGCGTTGCTGGGAGGGTTTGGATGAACAGTTCCCGGTGGGGGTGGATGAACAGGACCCCGTGGTGTTGCCTCTGGATCAACATGACCCCGATAGATTGAGCCGGTTGGGGCTGGATGAACAGGACCACGTGGAGGGCTGGATGAACAGGACGACCCCGTGGAGGGCTGGATGAATAGTAGACAATGGAGGGCTGGATGAACAGTATCCCGTGGAGGGGTGGTTGAACAGGAGCCTGTGTGGAGAGGGCTGGTTGAACAGTAGCCAGTGGAGTAGCGCGTGGTGGAGGCTGGATGAACAGGAGCCCGTGGATGAACAGTCGCGGGTGGAGGCTGGAGGAGGTCGACGGTGGATGAACAGTAGCCCCTGGAAGCTGGAGGGGGTTGACCGTGGAGATGAATAGTATCCTGTGGAGTCCCGTTTTGCGGTACGCAACACCCCTCCCGATGAACAGGACCCCCGTTTCGACCGTAGTGCTCCAACACAAGTCCGTTTTCTCCGTTTTGCGGTACGCCACACCCGTCCCGAAGAACAGGACCCCCGTTTCGACCATAGGAGGTCCGTTTCCTCCGTTTCGCGGTACGACAGACCCCTCCCGATGAATACGATCCTGTTTTGACCGTGGTCGGTCGAACACAAGGCCGTTTCCTTTGTTTTCCGGTACGCCTAGCCTCGTTTCCATGAGTTGTTCCGTCCAATCCCTCCCGATGAACACGACGACGCATTCCGTTCTGACCCACCTGGTTGGCTCCCCATGAACACGACGACGACGCAGTTTCTCCGTTTCGACCCAGCCATGTACACGAGCCCTGGCTGTACGTATGCGCTTGTAGGCGTTCGAGACTCCGCCCGTAAGTACATACGTGGCCGTATTTTCTTTCTTGCACACTGGCCACTGTACGTACGTGTACATGCTACGTGTGCGCCTCTACTACGACACGTGCACGCCTCTACTACGACACGTGCACACCTCTACATTGACCAGTATGTACGTACACGTTCGCGACCAGAATGTCAACGCTACGTATGCTTCGACTAGGTGGGTCCCGACTGTCAGGCACTTCCTTGCGTGCGAAGATATAGCTGGTGGGTCGCAGCAGTCTGGGAGCGAATCATTTTTTTTTTGCCCGGACGCACTTCCTTGCGTGCGAAGATGTAGCTAGTGGGTCCCAGCAGTCAGGGGGGAAACGTTTTTTGCGAAATACAGTGGCCCGTCCGGTGGGTCCCCATTGTCAGGTGGAGGAATAATTATTTTGTGCATAATAATGAGGCACTTCCTTGCGGCTACCGTGGACCCAGCTGTCAGCCTCTCCATGTACAATACTCTTTTGATGGAAGTCGGTCGTTAACCACATTGACCACGCCGCGCCGAGAGCGCCACGGCAGTTGACGACGGCAAGGCCTAGGAAGGGGACGACGCGGAGCCGGGGAAGACACGGTAGTTGATACTCACACGGAGAGGAGTACGAGAGTTCACTGCGGTGTGATGCTGCCGTCGCCGCAGAATAACAGGGGGTGTGGGTGAGTGAAGGGATGGCCTGTGCGGTGGGAGTAGTAGGGGGCGGTGAGGCCTCTGTGGCAGCCCAGCCGGCCACCGGAGGCAGGAGCAGGCGGCACGACCGGCACTGCTTTGGGCGGCTGTAGCAAGAAGACCAGAGGTTGAAGAAGCACGACGGCCGTTGGATGGACATCATACGGTCACTACAGCTAGAATCGTTTATATTGACTAAGTTGACAAAGCCCTTGGTACGCATCAACTTAGTAGGCCCACAGGTCAGCTTCTGAAATGGTGTGCCCTAGATGTTAGGGGGAGGAATCATTTTTGGGCGGGTGAAGCTAGAATATCCGATATTAACGAAGAAGCACGGCATCCGTTGGATGGACATCCAACGACCACTGCTCCTAGAACCCTGTGTTGACTATAAGTTGACAAAGCCTTGCATACGCGTCAACTCATTTTTTTAGGGGACGTGTCAACTTAGTTAGGCCACAAGTGTGTGGGAGAGAACTTATAGCCCATTTAAGATTTGTAAGAATGTGGAGCCAATTTTTGAATTCTAATGGAATTTACTACAGCCCATTTACAGTTTGTTAAAAGTACAGCCCATTTCAACCAACCGTTCAAAACAGAATTCAATAAAATTTCCCACATTTTGATGGGATCCGAAATATTTTTATCCTGAAATTTCTAGTCATATTAAATTCAATTTCAATATAAATTTATATTACGTAAAAATCCAACGAAACGTTGCGCTCGCAACAATTAATGAAATTAAAATTTTCAATATCTAAAATAATATTTTATAAAGTAATTACGTGTTTGGTGCATTTTTTATAGCTACTGCCCAGTTTTTATAATTACATCCCATTTATTACTTTTTAAAACCCATTTTCTTGTTAAGCCTAATGCATCCCTCGTAGGAAAGATTTGCAGCCCAGCGGGGTGGAGAATAACAACTTAACCTTGCCTGGGTATCCCTAAAAAAAGTATAGCTGGGCTAGCCATTTTAGCTTGAAAAAAATAATATCCAAGCTGGATATCTGGCCTGGGCTAGACGGGCCATAGCCCGCCCAGTTAATACTGCAGCGATGTTTTCGTTGTTGTTCATAGGAGAAAAATTAGTATCTGGGCTAAACATCGCTGAAGAAAAAAGCTGCAGTGCTCACACCTCAAAAACAAAAATACTGCTCGAGCTGCTTGGTCCCAGCTATCGGCCGCTTCTTGTGCAATTCTCTCGTTTATTGACTACATAGGTTGACAATGGTGTCGGACCGTGATGTCAGGAAACCAAGAGTAACAAAAAACATTATAGTTTTATATACTAATAAGGAGGCACTTGCATACGTGCGGCTATGGCCCTGGTGGGTCCCCACTGTCATCCTCTCCAAGTAAATTCATCTCCTCATCCTCATTTCTGTTGACCATGTTGACAACGCGAGACGGCGGCGCCACGATCAGCGCAACAACTCGAAGGACGACGGAGAGGGCCTCGCGATCCCTACGGATGGTCTGATATAGTGCTCGCTGCTCATTCGGGAAGCCAGGATCATAGGGCCACATGTCCGTGATGGCATTGTCGTTCGCTTGATCACCAGTGCTCGTTGAGGAGACGGAGGTTGCATCATAGGTCCTCCAGAGCTGCTAGCTCTTCCGCCATTAGGGCGTCCAAGTGCGGCCGCACCTACTCTATGGTGAACACGACATGAACCGACTTGGACAATGGCGTCGGCTCCTGGTCGGAAGCTACGTCCATCGTCTGATTGTCGTCGCTCAGCTTGGCGAGCTAGCTTGCGGGCCAGCATGTCCGGCTGCTGGACCGACCCGCTGCCAAGCACGAGTCTGACTGCCTTGGCCCACCCAGACCACCTCCCTCGCCCGCGCGCGCTTTTCGCCCGAAATGGTCAGCGTCGCCCGCCCCGCTTCCCGGTGCAGGCGATTGCTTCACCTTCAAATGTCACAAGTGACATCCGTCTGTCCTTCTGCCGCCCACATTAATGATATGCGGTTGCCGAGGTGTCTATTCCGGTGCCACACGTCCGTCCCTCCATCGCCCACCATTGCTATATAAACTGCTGCGCCGGCCATAGCCGCAGTCATCCGCATTCGTTCCCTTTCTCCTGTCCACACCACTACTGACCACCATGGCTTCCTCGCGCTCCAGCGCTCTTCAGGACGGGCGAACGACAGACCACAAGAAATGGCAGCCATTGCTGCCGACTGGCTGGCCAGCAGGCAGCCGGAGGACGATGACGTCCTAAGGGAGAACATGGTAGTCGACGATCCGGCGCCAACCCCCTCCTCCGTGCCATCCTCGCCGATACATTGCACCATGACCATCGGCGAGGCTCGTGCCCAATATATGGACATTGTGAGGCAGAAACGTGAGGAGCAGTTCCGGGAGGCGCAGGCCGATGCCGCCTACAACCACCATATCCTCCAGGAGCACCTGCAGGCGGAGGAGCAGATCGCCGCGGAGTGGGCGGAGCAGGAGGCGCTGCTCGACTCGTATCGCTCTACCCGCAAGGGCCTCCTCAAGCACTGGCGTTATCGCATGCGGGTGGCGGAGGCTGCGGCAACCTATAAAGAGAGCAATGAAGCGGGCGAGGCGCTGTTTGGCGAGATCGAGGACGAGGTAGAGGACAATGTCGACTTCGATGAGTCCCTGCTCCGCTGGCTTCAACGAGGCCCTGCTCCGCCGAGGCCCTGCGGCGCCAACAACGAGGCAGAGGACACCGCCGGCTCCGCCGAGGCCCCGCGACAACAACAACGAGGTAGAGGACAGCGCCGGCTCTGTCGATGCCCCACCCTTCCGGCAACGAGGGGGAGGATTTCCCCCGCTCCGCTGAGGTGCCTCCCGCCGGCAACGAGATAGAGGACATCGCTGACTCCGCCAAGGCCCCGCCCCACTGCCAACGAGGCCGCGCCACATAGAAAACGAGGAAGAGTAGAACATGGTAGGTCGCCGCCGCTCAGGTCCAAGTAAGGCCACCGCTGCTACCCTCCAGTTGCTGGCACTGAGCCGTACATCATGGAGCAATTCTATGATTACAGGATGATTGAAGACCGCTCCGTGGTTGAGCAAGCTCATGAGATATAGTCATTTGCTAGAGAACTTGAGCACTTTAGTTGTATGCTACCGGACATAGGTGGGTAGCTTCGGTTAATTAATTATACATCCCGCGCACCCCTTTTTAGTTGAAGAATGTATGAAATATAATGAAATCCGGCATGTTTTTATTAAATCCGACCGTGTATGAATGAATTTATTTCGATTAGTTCGAATTCTTGTATCACTGGCATTGGATGAACATGCAAAACAATACGTACTAGCATTATTCCCAGGGTGATCACCTCGTTTGCAGTAGTTTCACATGTACTCCCTCCGGTCCTTTCTAGTTTGCGTACAAGTTTTGTCTGCAGTCGAAGTATCTCTACTTTGACCAATCTTATAGAAAAAAGTATGTACTTTCACAATGTGCGAAGTAAAAAGGAACAGAAGGAGTACAAAGAGTTTGAGCAGCCTTTTAGTGTTCCTGTACATTGCAATTAAACACACAAGCCTGGCAATTCATAGAGAACATTCAAAACAATCGATGATTATGCATAACAGTGATTCACATGTTAGAGCCAATATTTACTTCACAACTAAAGAATAAATAAAAAATGGATCGACGCTGCTGACAGCAAAGGGTGTCCCATTCGAAAATATCAAACACATGTATTCTTGCTAAAATCAATGAGCAAACTTTGACAAGGTTGTCCCATTCCAAAATATCAAATGCCTACGATTGTGGAATGGGCAGGGTTTGCCATCAGTTCAGGCATTGACATGGCACCTCATGCTAAATAAACCAGCTATTCTTCTTGTGAAGTTCCACCAAAATCAACCAAATTCGCTCGGCACCTCCTTTCTTGTGGTGGAAATGAATGATTCGATGTATTCATGAACATTTTGTGCAGTTCCCATTAAAATCAAGCTGAGCACCCTTGTTTGCACAAATACAAAAAGTGATTAGTATAAGGCAAACTGTACAATGAATTGACAGTTTAAACAGGCACCTACATGGTCCATGTAGAGCACAATTTTAGAAAAGTGGAACTCACCGGAAAGAATCCTAGAACAACATTGTACTCGCGCATCATAGCAAGAAAATGGAGATTTGTCAGTCCTACTGAGCTGAAGTTAGTTTGGTCTTGTGGGGGGTAATTTAACCATCCTTCAACTGCTCCTTCTGATGAGAAGATAGACAAGGCTTCTTCATCCTGGTATAATCGAAACTAGTCACTTCACGTACTCCATATTCTTCTTCAGAGGAGGATGATCCTGTTGTGCAAAGACAAGAGGACAACTAAATGCTAGCATCCCAGTTTTCTTGAAAAAAGGAAATGAAATATTTAAAACATCACAGATGAAGCACTTCTCAAGGACAATACCACTTTTTGATGACAGTATGTAAACAGTAGCACAACACCAATAGAGATGACAAAGCTCAATCATATGGATGAAATTAGTGGGCGAGTACCAATCTTTGTCAGGAGGCTTATTGTGTAGAGCATACAGATGAAGCATTTCTCCAGAACCATCTGTTGCTATCTACTGTGGTGGCCATGCTTCTATATACTCCTCGATTAGTTTAATGTTTCCAACATCATCTTGTGCAGTTCCACTAAAATATATGGTATCTTCAAAGAAGATCTCTGTTTGCACAAGTAGAGATAATTACGTATTACATTAAGAGTGGCATCAAATCAGTGGCAAAACAATTGCTTGTTCCAGCCATAGCAATAAATTAAGATGCAAAACTATATAATTACTTGTGTCACCACAGTTCCAGTGTCACCACAGTTCTGGTGCTTCATTACAGCACCGAGAGTTGATTTTTGTTTTTCTTCCGCTTGTTCTTCCCATTTATCACTTGGTTCAATAACAGACCAGCTTCGCCTTCAATGTAACATTTGGCATGTCAATTAGGTTGCACAAGTATCGCACTAAACAATGACATTAATTTTTGGATGAAAGTGGCAAAATACAGGCCAACAGTTGTGAAATATCCTTATCTTACCTCAATGGGATATTACGATGCACATACAGATTGGAAGTCTTGTCTCCATTTGTGCAGTTCACTAAAATCAAGCAACATTACCGTACAAGTAGCACAACATATGAAAGCACACTGCAGAATCATGTGAAAGAAGGCTAGTACTGACCTCTCATGACATGGAATTCAAACAACTCACAAGAAGAAGATCTGAACCAAATTTGCCAACACAGATAGGAAGTAAGATCTCCTCTTGTGCAGTTCCACTAACATCAAGCAATCAAGCAACATTGTCGGTGTGACATTTTGGTTGAACTGCACAAAACACTCTTAAAACAAAAGTGTTTTGTGCAGTGCAACAAAAAGTCACAATGGTAACAAGGTGAGGTAGATAACCCTGTTTACACAGAGGTGCAAAGGAAACAACTAGTGGTCAATAATGATGGATGACACAGAAGCCAACAAAAAGAAGCATCTACCATATCTAAATGGGAAATGAAGCAAGACAGTAGCTTTTCTCAAACGGTGGCATTGATTAATATTAACAGAGAGATTATATTAATAATAAAATTCGTTAAACATGTAATTTGCTTTTAGCATTGCATCAATTTTCCAGAGGCATTATTAGAGGGTGTTTGTTTACAGGGACATTTTGGTGGAGGGACTAAAAACACTCCGTGTCAGTCCCATCTAAACCAAACAGGAGGGACTTCTAGGGACTAAAAGTGGGCATTTGGGACTAAAGAAGAAGACCTAGCCACGCATCACACCTTGTCTCTATTAGTTCATTACTAGGGGTAACATGGTCTTTTAGCATGTCATTTAATAACCTCTACTCCATGGTTAGTCCCTAGAACCAAGAAGGTAGTGTTGGGGATATACCCCACGGTATGTCCCGGCCGGAAGTATGACCCGGCCGGACTTGGCGGCTCACAGAGACCCGACGAGTATTTGGTGACTTACTGGTGACCCCAACGGCGGGTCAGATAGATGACAAGGCCCAAGGCCCAGAAGGCCGGTTCATGTAATGGTGGGCCGGTTTAAGAGGAAAGGCATGAAGAATATTTACCTTACAAGGAGTTAAGACCCGGACTTGTATCCGGTTTGTATTAAAAGGTAGACTAGTCCTAATCCTAATAGGACTCCACATGTAACCCACCCCTTCAACTTATATAAGGATGGGCAAGGCTCCCCAAAGAGGGACAGGCAACAAACAATCTCTAGGGCTAGACACAAAGGGGGGGGGGGCGGCTTATGCGGTGGCTCTCTCATGAGCATCACGAGATCTAGCCACAAGCAACATGTAGGGCTATTACCGGATGATGTTTCCCGGGGCCCGAAGCTGTCTAAATCCTTGTCTTGTGTTGCGTCTCTCGATTCCGCTCAACCCCTCTCAAGCTACCACATAGATGCGTTGGCCTCGCGACTAAGTCCTGACACTAAGGACATCTGCCGTGACAATTCCATGACAGGTAGGGACTAGGGAGTTTTTAACCAAATAGGGCCTTAGATTAAAAACATCTAAAGAGTTGCACGGGACAGTTGACGCACCAGCACCATGTGCATCAACTGATGTACTGGGGTGATGCACAACCTGTTGCAACAAAGAACGAACAACCAAAGAGCATATTTGTGTTGGTCCCATTTTTTTTATATTTAGACACCTTTCCCTATATATGTAAGCGCAGCAAATCTACTCCTGCTCAAACTCTACAGCCTTGTCCCCCAAAACAAAACAAAAGATCAGTTCATTACACATGTGCATATTTGTCATTGTTTTCCCTTTTCGACCAACGTAGGTGTTGGATAGCCAGTCTGTACTAGTACTTTCCCCCTTCCTTTCCTCTTTGAACCACGTCCTAGATTTATGCTATACAAATTTCCCCAATTCCATTCCTCTTTGAACCACGTCTTAGATTCATGCGATACAACTTTCCCCACTACTTTCCCCCTTCCTTTCCTTTTTGAACCACGTCCTAGATTCATGCTATACAACTTTTACCACTACTTTCCCCCATTCCTTTCCTGTTTGAACCACATCCTAGATTCGTGGTATACAACTTTCCCCACTACTTTCCTGTTTGATCCAACACCTAGATTCGAGTACAGAAGCGGAAAAAGCCCACATGCAGCTAGAGCAATGCATGTGAAATAAGTAAATTATACCTTAAGGTTGTTCGGGTGTGGTTCGATGGGCGACCAGAGGCCGTTCGGCCCACACTAGGTACGGCGGCGAAGAAGAAGGGGTCAGAGGCCCTCCCGCGCCGCCGCTGGGTGAAAGTGAACAGCTGTGCCGGTAGTGGATTCCCTCCCTCGACGGCGGCGACAACGTTAAGCCTCCTTCCCTTCCCTTCCCGACAACGTTAAGCCTCCTTCCCTTCCCGGCGCTTTGACTAGCAGTGAGGGGAGAGAGAGAGAGGCCAACGAAGTCTTATTTAGATCTGGAGAGGGTGAGAGAGTGTGAAGAGAGCAACTACAAGAAGATCAGCAGTGAGGGGAGAGAGAGAGGCCAACGGAGTCTTGTTTAGATCTGGAGAGGGTAAAAGAATGTGAAGAGAGCAACTACAAGCGCTGAGGCTCCAGCGTGTATATATATACTCGAGAGAGTGTGAAGAGTACAAACCCTAGAAAACAAGCGCCGTGGCCGCAGCTGATCGTATAGCTCCGTATCCATCCATTTTGAGCAGTCAAAGAATCCTCCTGGCACGAATTATGCTCAAGTGTAGTTATCGAACCCGAGACCTCAAGTTTGATGAGCGAACAGGCTAATCAACTACACAACCCTTCGTTATGTTCAATGAGAGGAAAAAAACCTTTTATACATTCCTACATTCATGTGACAACCATGCCGTGTTTTTTTGTGGGAATCATTGGGATTTAAATCATAATCGTGTCATGTGACTTTGGTGGTAAGACTATCCACAGTGGTGCAGAAATAATGCAGCCTTAGTCACCTTACCTCTCTCCACGTAGTACGTTGGGTCCCACCTATCAGAGGGTGAAACAAAAAAATTAATAAGAAAAATTAAAAGCGCTAGCGGTGTATCTTACCTCACACATCTCGCTACTTCCCGGGAACACTGTCCAATCGATCCCTCTATTCGCTCACGTACTATTTTAAGTGAATCCTTATTATAAGGGAAAATTTTGTTTTTGCCACTCTAGATTTTGCCAATGTTCTTATGCCACTCTAGATTTTGAAATTTCACTTTTGCCACTCTTAGATTTTGACAATTATCACAATTGCCATTCTGTGGCAAAAGCAAAATAATTTTATTTCATTTTTGCCACTCTTAGCTTTTGACACTCTCAACATTTTGCTTTTGCCACGGGAATAGCAATTGTGATAATTGTCAAAAACTAAGAATGGAAAAAGTGAAATGTCAAAATCTAGAGTGGCATAAGGAAAATTGGCAAAATCTAGAGTGGCAAAAACAAAAATTTCCCTTATTATAACATGCACACAATTTTGGGCACTTGTATTCGACCTAAGTCAGTGTGCCACCATATCTCGTACGACTCCCTCTGTCTAGGTGTAAGGCTAGTCATAGTGGGAGTAACTTAGCTAGTAACATAGCGCACTTCAAGAAATTGTTGCTTATGTGGCAAGTAATTAATGAGAGACGGTAACATAATATGTTACTGTAACATAGCGCTTTCCAAGACAAGACGAGTCTACAATCTAATAAATGAAGCCATCTAAGATACTACTATTATGTTACTTTGCATTATGAAGGTAGTAACTTAGGCTAGTGTCATATACATGACACTAGTCTAAGTTACTCCCCACTATGATCAGCCTAATAAGTCACGTTAGAAGGTGCAGCGGGACCAAGGTGCAAGCAGATTGGAGGAGAAGGAGAAACTTGACCGGTCATTCCTCCAATCAAAGCCTTGATTTCTATCTCTAGACGCAACAATTAATCCAAACAACTAAGAGATGCCATTTTAGCTACCATGCAGGGCCACGTATTAACTCGCATGCAAGTTGACTTTGATTTCTTGACTGATCAACACGTAGTTGCGCTCCATGCATTGGGTTTCCGGGGGAGATAACAAGGAAGAGTAAGGAGCGTTTGGTTACATTGCTTAAGCTCGTCATAGTGGTGAGTAACTTGGACTAGTGACATGCATATGTTACTAGTCTATGGTACTACTACGCGAAGTTTGCCATCGGAAGCGAGCCAATCTGGCTCTCCTGAGCTAGCAAGGTTTTTCTAGCCCACCCAAGCTAGCTGGCCCACAAAAGCTAACATATTTTAACAGTTCCAAACGCCTAACCTTGCCCAGCTATGCTATAAGTTGTTCTTGCTAAGGAGCCAAACGCTCCCTAAGTAACAACACTTGCTAGCAACGAGGCCAGGAGGGGATTGAGATGCGAAGTTAATGGACGACGCCTAAACATTTTGGGAATATCTGATTTCCGTAAGATGACTTAACACCTAGACAGAGGGAGTACTACTCCTCAGTCCAGGTTTGATGGAATATTCGTCACCTCTTCGCTTCTTGTACGTACTCCATTTGTATCTCACTTCCTGTGGCTTCGCACTCGCACGATTTTCCTATTCTATGAACCTGTGTGTGTGTGTGTGTGTGTGTGTGTTTAACAGCATGTGTGTGTTAGAGAGAGCGACAGATCGACCTACTCCTACAGAGAGATGGTGTGTAGTGTACGATTTTATCTGTGAGAGTCGGTGCATCCTCTCGTTTTTGGGCGTCCGATAGAGGGACAGGCGGACAGCTGGCACGCCCGCTCCTGACCATCCTGGCCCACCCAAAGCCCCTCCATCGCCCGCGCGCACTTCCCTCCCAAAACGGCCAGTGCCGCTCCACAGAATCGGTGTTGCATTCATGCCAGGGCAGAGCGGACGCGACCTCTCACTGGCACCTGCGTTGAAGGGAGAAGTGGATTCAAAAGTGATGGTTGCTTCGTCCATCCAACTTATTGCTAGGTCTATGTGATTTGACGGCTCATTGGTCATTATTACTGAGGTGGCAGGACTACTGGATGTCCCACGCTTTCGGTGAAAGGAGGTACTACTAGATTACAATTTTCTCCATTCTTACGGCGGAGGAGTGCAAGAGCAGTGAAAACACGCAGTCTCACTGATTACATGGCCCACCTCACACTATCACCATATTTTCTGGACACCGTGCGACACCTAACTCTTTACATAGTACTCCCTCCGTTCCTAAATATATAAGTCTTTGTAGAGATTCCACTAGGTGGACTACATATGGAACAAATTGAATGAATCTACACTTAAAATGCATCTATATACATCTGTATGTGGTTCATGGTGAAATCTCTACAAAGACTTATATTTAGGAACGGAGGAAGTACTAGTATAGTAGTAAGTACTGTAATTTATCAGTGAGATATTACAATGCTATGAAGCTTCCAGCTTCTGTTACATGTATCTTGCGTCCAAGGTTGCCCGTTGCAACATTTCATCAAATACAAAGGAGACTAACATGCATGCTATTGCATCTCAATGATTGACAGATCATAGCAAATATGTACTCCCTCTGTTCCAAAATAAGTGTCTCAACATTATGCAGGGGGTGTTTGTTTCCAGGGACTTTTTAGTGTAGGGACTAGAAAAAAGTCCCTCTTAGGGACTTTTTAACCAAACAAGAGGGACTACTAGGGACTAAAACTTGCTTTTTGGGACTTAATGAAGAAGACTCTCAAGGAGAGTCTTTTTTGGGACTTCTCCAACAATGCCCCTCCTTGCACCCATTGCCCCGCCGCCCCATGGTGTTGTTTGGTTGTTATTTTTCTGTATACTGGGGGTAACATGGTCATTCAATAACATCTAGGGAGGGACTAGGGACTTTTTAGTCCCTGAAAACAAACAGGGAGGGACTTTTTAGTTGGGACTAGTAAAAGTCCTAGGACTTATGAACCAAATAGGGCCTCAATATGGACTACATACGGAGCAAAATGAGTGAATCTACACTCTAAAATACGTCTATATACATCAGTGTTTGGAGTATGTACTAGTAGTTCATATTGAAATCTACTAAAGGACATATATATTCCAAAAAATATGATAATCTCTTTAACCAAGGTAGTAGGGACGAGGAGTAAATGGAGGGAGTAGTAAAATTTTCTCCTCGTCCTACGAGCCACCGCGCGCATGGGCGAGGGAACAGGCATAAGGCGTACAATACTACTACTAGTAAGCAAGCTTCACCTCATCTACGAGCCACCGCGCCCGTGGGCGGGGGAGATGGCGTACTAAGAAAGCTTCTCCTCGTTCTGCAAGTTGACGGGACACATCAAACGTACTCCAGTGTATAGAGCCTTTCCTCTAAGGTAGGCCCCACATGGTTTGCCTTTTTTAACATAACGTGTCAAGTCACAATTTGTTTGTTCACCCGTGGTAGACGATCCTCCCTCCTTCTAGTGGACAACCAGTACACGTGTCAAATTACCACATGGGCTGCCTTTTCGTACAGAAATGAGCTCCACCGTGTACCCGCGCGGGTGTGGTTGGGAAAGAGACGCGAGTACGTGTGGTTGGGGGGGTGATTTCGTGAATGTATTTGTGGGAATATGTGTTGATGACATCTCAAACAAAAGTTTGCATGCAATGTGTGTGAAATGGAGGCCTATCCATATCATATATAGAGGGTCGGGCGATCCATGAGAAGAGAGGGAGGGGTCATAGATATCGATAGAGTCGAAGAGAGGATCAAGTGGGTGGGTGCGAGATCGATGAAGAGAGCCATAGAAATTGTGTGTGTGTGCAAGTCAAAGATATAGGGCGACTGACCTACCGGAACGTCAGAGGGCACAGGTCAAGTTTGTGTGTGTCAGGGAGACATGACTAGAGCGCTCAATGTATCGGTGTGTGTGTGTGGGAGGGGGTGGAGGAGGGGTAGGCAGAGGCATAACTATAGAGGTAGAACGACTCATGTATGTGTTGAGAAGGAGAGACCCAGCTATGTCTTGAGGGAGATCGGTCGGCATCCCTACATAACTGAAGGACGGGAAATAGGATGGGACAAAAAGAGAGAGGAGAGAGAGAGGGAGGGAGAGGGGTAGAGTGCTGTATGGGTGATGGAGTTGCTTCTCGAAGATGGTGGGAGAGGCCTACTAGACAAACTGAGGGTGGAACTGCAATATTATCAATAAGAGTGGGGATGTGTTTTTGTGTGTGCATGTGCGTGATAGATCTGTCGGGACGCATCCATGGATGATGAAGGGGAACCATGTGTTTGGTAAGCAAACCTAACTAGATTGGTAGATCAATTGTTGTTTGTCGGAGGAAGGGAGAGACATAACTAATGAGGTAGATCGATCGACGCATGGAGAATAACGAGTTATAAGGACCTAGCTAGCTATATGTATAGCGGGAGATCGGTCGGTGTATGTCCATTTGTTAGAGGCAAATAAGGCCCGGAGAGATGGATAGACAGAGAGAATGGAGCTAGGAGAGAGGCCCAGCTACTAGCTAGATAGGGGGAGGAGTGTGCGGTTGTGAGACCAATGAAAAGAGGGGCGAGAGTTTACACGTGTGTGGGACCGTATGAGAGACACGAGGCAAGGACACATAAAGGAGGAGATTGAAGGTGCATGTGTAAGTTGTAGGCAGACATCGCTGGAGAGGTTTATCAATCGGTGTGTGTCAGAAAGGAGTTGTGGAGACTGTGAGAGAATGACCTAAAGAGAAAAATGAATGTCCGCGATGGATAGATCGAATGCTGGGGGAGGGGGAGGGTGTGTGCATGCACAAGAGAAAGTTAGTGGTAGCTACAAAGGTTAGAGGATTGTCTGGGTGTAAGAGACTAACAAAGATCATAGTTTGATATCAAAGTGGATTCATATATTTGAATAGGAGATCATAGTGTTTTAAACATATGCATGCATGAATATAGCGGTGATACGTGTGTTGTGGTTTTGCACATGTTATACCATAATGTGATAATGCATGGCGTTTGCAACTCACAGCTAAATGTCGAACAATCTAAACCATACTATACATCGAACAATCTCATATTTTATTTGAATTTGTGATAATGTGTGGCGTTTGTAGCTTACAACTAAATATCGAAGAATCTAAACAATACTATATGTCAAACATTCTCACATTTTATTTGAATTTGTGGTAATGTGTGGTGTTTGCAACTCACATCTAAATACTTGTAGGCGTAGGGGGCGGAGCACCATAGATAATGTGATAAACCCATTATACATATGAGACATGGTTTAGATTATGAAGATCTAGCTAGAGCTTGAAATGTACTATGATTTTAAATCAACATAAAGTGGATTCAAAAAATTGAGTTCGAGTTCATATAGTACACATAATTCATATATAACTCGAGACTAATCATGTGGTGTGCTGTGAAGATAATACACAAACGATGGTTTAACATGACAATAATGATGATTGTAGATCTTATTAAAATAGAGAAATGAATTCAAATGCTTTCACTTCACAACAATCATTATTGTAGATCTTATTCAAATAGATAAACGAATTCAAATTTAGTTCATATTGAAGCGGTAGTATATACGTTTGGACTGCACTAAAACGTTCATTTGAGTAGTAGGTTGCATGCATTATACACGTAGTGAAATATTTTAATTGAACATAACATGAATTCAAAGTTTTGAATGACATTTGTAGTGTGAATTGATTTGGTACAGTACATGTTAGGCTTGTCCGGAAATTTCAACCCGCGCCTTGTTAGCCCGAAATATTTAAGATATATCTTTGTCCTATTGTGCTCCGACAACACCCTCCATCTCAACCCGCGCCTTGCTATTCCAAAATTACAACGCGCGCGAAAACTCCCACCTCCTGTGAAATCCCGACACGCAAAATGCCCGTGATAACCCTGAACCGAAAGAACCGCCTCAAATTGGTGGGGGTACTTTCGTAACTTACCCGACATTTCGGACAAGCGCATCCCTAAGACATGGTTCCCCACTCCCATCCCATCCGTCCACCCATTCGTACACCGAGGCCGAGAAAACCCGCGAAGCCCCACACCCTCCTCCATCCGCCACCCAGCCGGAGCCTCTTCCCCGATGATGTCCTCCACAACAACACCTCAACGTCCCTCATCCACCGTCCGGATGAGGATCCATCGTCGATCCGGTCGTCCTGCCGGTTCAGCCACCCCGTCCTCCACCTCCAAGGAGCTGGCCCAAAGTTCCCCTCATCTTTCGCGCCACCTCCATTCCCACACCGCCATCTTCACCTGCACCACCGGAAGAGCATCATCATCACCGTTTCCTCGGATGAAGGTACAGCCTAACGGCGCCACCAAAGAGGTTGTACACTAATCGCTGCATTTCTTATTGATTCGATCTCACAGTGCTACCGGCGCTCGGTCCCGAGCCGACACGGCGCGGCTCCATCCACGGCGGCGTCGGCCACTTCCTCCACGGTGTCGCTCCCTCGGTGGCGACGTCCACATAAGTAGGAGCCGCTGCTACTTTAGCTCTTGCTCGCGCTGCTGCTCTGCTCTTGCTCTTGGTCCCCTGCCTTGTCTTCTCTTGCTCTTGCTCTTGCTCGCGCTGCTGCTCTCGCTCTTGCTTGCGATGCTGCTCCGATTTAGCTATACTTCAGTCGACTGAATCGACTTTTGGGTCAGTTGATTTTCAGGTGGTGTGGGGGCTCGCCGGAGTTAAGGAAGAACCAGCCGCAACGGGGAGGAGGGCTTGCCGGAGAGGTACCTCACTATCTATCTTAGGGTTCAGGGTGGGGGCGATGGTCGCCGGTGGTGGTGGGGCGGTGGCGTGGGGATCGCCGAAGAAAAAGCTTGGCATGGGGGCCTAGAGGGATGGCCGGGGCGGCGACGGACCGGCAGTGGGGAGTGTTTTTAGGGCGGGCGGGGCGGTGCACCGCCGGCCGCGGGCCGCGGGGGGCGGCTGTTTGGCCGGTGGTGGCTGGCAGCTCAGGGGGTGGAGGTTGAAGATGAACTGTAGGCCCTTGATTTCGTATCCAACACCTGCAAAATCGAATGACCAAAGATGAAAAAGCCAGTCGACTGACGTGTAGCCTCACCTCTAGTGCGTTTGGTTTCGATAGTAAAATTCAGTTTCGACAGCAAAATTCAGTTTTGCAGTTAAGTTCAGTTTTGACAGTTAAATTCAGTTTCGACAGTTAAGTTCAGAGATGAGCGGATGATGTATTTTACATCTAGCACTTTGTGGTTATGTATTTTACGTCATCTATTGGAGATGCTATTAGAATTCCACTCAAGTTAACGTTGTCTCTCTTGTCCTGCTTCAGCCTCGGCGTCGTACAACTCACCGGAGCTGCTTCAACGATGAAACCCTCCATCACAGGGGAGCAGTACCCTTGGGCTCCATCTCCATACGCCTAAGATCTTCTTCCCCTCCTCCGACAGCCAAGTCAGCCGGAGCATCCTCACCGGCCAACCCAATCACGCTGAGATCGACATGGCTTCACCAAAGAGGTTGTACACTTGTTGCATCTCTTTTTTACTCTCCATGTTATATATATTGTCCACTGAGCACATAGAGTAACGGGAAATACGATTATTTTATCCTACTATATGACAAGCAGTGAGGTACCAGGCACCTTAGCTATCCATGATGGACTCTCTTGAATGCCATCATTATTTATCTCGGCACGTTTGAGCTATGCATTTGTCAATGGCCCTGGGAGCTGAGCTAGTAGGGCAGTGGCCTGGGTCCAAAGTAATAGAAGTAGCACAAAAACATTTTTAGTGTAGGATTTTCCTTGCTCAAGCCTGCCTACTAGAATCGCTAGTGCTTGAAAGGAAAAGTGAATGAAAAACATAGGAATTGAAAAGTTTCCTATGGTACTACTTTTCATGAATTTGGTGCAAAGGAATGGAGCAAAGGAAAACTGTAGGATTTGTTACTTTAGTTTCTCCTTGAAAGAAAAACCGTAGGAATTTTAATTTCCACTTGTCCTCCTTTTCAAATTCCTATTCATGAAGCACAAGACTAAGAGATAGTAGCATAATCGCATTATAACCGTACATTTTCTTGTGGTTTGACTTAATCTAACCATGCTTATTTGCATCCTGTGTTCTTCCAATTCTTGTGAACCAAACACCCAGATTGGTAGAAATCCTGTGTTTTTAAATTCTCTGTTTTGCACATGCATTCCTATCCTATTCCTGTCTATTTCCTATCCCTACATTGTTAGAATCCTCAAAATCAAACAAGCCCTTACACAATTACTTCTGTTACAGATATGTGTCAAAGAAAACCTTTTGTGGTTCCTCCTGCTCCTGCGGTGTTGTGTTCCACCCCAGCTCAGCTGCTCCAACGATGGAAGTGTTCACCACAGCAGGGATCCGCTCTCCAGACCGTCTTTCGTCGCCTCAGATCTTCTTCCCCGCCGCCGGTAGCCACGACAACCGCATTACCATCATCAACTGAGCAGATGACCTTGAGGACTACACGGGTCTGCAAGAGAGGTTGCACTCTTCCGTGCCTGCTTACGTCATGCATCGCTTAATATGATGACATGCTACTTCATCGTCGTGTTCACCTATTAGACTCTGAGTCAGGTCCAAACTTATGCTGAAACTTGAGTTTTTAAATGGTTGTGGGGTACATATTGGGGCAGCAATCAATACTATCTCTCTACTATCTGGTTATTCTCGGGTGTCTACGATGAGTTTCATGTTGGGTGCAAACAAACATTAAAGGAGCCATTATCTGTATTTTTTAACTAAAGCTATTATCTGCCTGCTATCATTGGTTTTGGGTCTATCCACAGTTTGCTACCATCATTCTAGATTTGTGCATGCACTCCTTACATAATCTCACTATGTTTTATTCCTATGCATGTCAGTTATTGTACACAATGGAACTGAACATGTAGAGCAAGAGAGACGAGCCTTGCGTGGCAATAAAATTTCATGCAGACGTTGCTCCATGGTGGGCGCGAAGGCAACCCCCTCCACCCATTTCGGATCGTAATCAAGAGGAAGATAACTGTTCTGAGGGGGATTTAGAAGCAGAAGACCACTCCTATTTACCCCATGAGGTCTTCGCTCTAACTTGGCATGCTGATGTTGGTAATATCATGCATATGGTGCCTTGCATTACTTACTGTATACATCAAAGATGTCATCTGCTTAGTTTAGACATGCTTTGTGTCAATGCAATCTGTTTAGTTTCTTTATCGTGTATGTGAAGCATGCAATGCCATCTTGTTTAGCCAGGCATCATATATGTGAATTTTGCAATGCCACCCTAGTTAGCCAGTCATCTTATATGTGAATTATATCATGACATCATTTTTTTATTACGTGTTAAATTTGTCAACAATTTAGTACATTCAATTGCTCTTCCTGTGCATCAGCCATTCAGCACGGTCATGGTAAAATCTGGAGTGGAAACAAGGTCTTCAGAGCAGCCAATGCTATCTGACGAAGTGCATGTCTTGCTGGTTACAGATAGCTCCTCAAAGGAGGATTCGGAGGCAGATGACCAGTCCTATCCCCCCCCCCCCCGAGGTGCATGCTCTAACTTGGTAGGGTTATGTTGCTCATATCGTGCATATGGTATCTTGCATTGCTATGTCATTTGTTTAGTTTAGACATGCTTTATGTGAATGCCACTTGTTTAGTGTCTAATTACCATATATGTGAATTATGCAATGCCATCTTGTTGCAAGACATTATATATGTGAATTATGCAATGCTATCTTGTTGCAAGGCATTATATATGTGAATTATGCAATGCCATGCTGTTTAGACAAGTGTCATATATGTGAATTATATCATGCCGTCCTTTTTTGTATTTCTCATTGCTTTTGTCGACAATGTTTGAATATTCAACTGCTCTTCCTGTGCATCAGCCATTTGAATTGGTGATGGAGAAATCTGGAGTGAAAACAAGGTCTTCAGAACAGACAATGCTACCTGCTGAAGCAGATATCTTGCTGGTTACAGATAGCTCTTCAGAGGAGGATTCAGAGGCAGATGACCAGTCCTATTATCCCCCTGAGGTGTATGCTCAAACTTGGCAGGGTTATATTACTCATATCATGCATATGTTGTATTGAATGCTTAGTTTTTACATCATATACACAATATTGAATGCCATCTCCTTAGTAGACACATCATATATGCAATTGCCCTCTGCTCACTTCCTTAGTATATAAATTATATATTTGAATTATATCACGCCATGATGTTTACATAGATAGCATGTATCTGAACTACGGCATGCCAACCCATTTTCTAAAGACATAATATAGTTATATCATATCATCCTGTTTACATAGTCATCATATTTTGAATTATGTCATTCTATCCGTGAATTATATCATGCCATCATGTTTCTATCGACGGCATGTTTGTGATTTATGGCATGCCAACCACTTTAATAGACACATCATATAGTTATATCATGTCATCCTGTTTACATAGTCATCATATTTTGAAGTATGTCATTCTATCCTGTTTAGTTAGCAATCATAGAGGTGAAATTGTGTCATGCTATCATGTTTAATTAGCCATCATATATGTGAAATTATGTCCTGCTATTCTGTTCGGTTAGACCACATAAATGTGAATTATTTCATGCCCTTTTTTATTCCCTACTATCCATTGCACCTGTCTATCTTACAATGTCTGCACATTCAATTACTTTTCTTTTTTATCAGCCATTTCAATTGGAGGGGGTGATGGAAGTATCTGTGGGAGTAAAAACACAGCCTTCAGAAAAGATCGTGCTACCTGTCGATGGAGATAGAACCATGGTTGTACTTGCCCAAGAACCAGCCCCACCACACATAACCCAGGCTCATGCAGATTGTACCCCTACCCAGTTGGATAGAGAACCAGCTACACCCCTTCTAACCCCAACCCCAGCAGATAGTAACCCAGTTCCCGTTGACACAACACCGACTCCACCACAGAGCACCCAAACATGAGCAGTTAGTAAGGCAACTGCAATGCCCAAAGCACGAGGACCACCACTCCGAACCCCAAGTCAATGCTTAAAGCAGAAGAAGAATTCTTCTCATGTCGGGTTCCGTAGCTATGGTTCATACTACTTTGCTCTTGCATCACTGTATTTACTCATACCAACTAATTTCAAATTTGAAGGATGCAATTGAAACTCCAATGGCGCAACAGGTATGTTTTAAACCTGTTTCTTTAACGTGTTTGCTGTTGTAACTTGCTCTATGTTGATTTTAGTTTCATTTGAATAAACAGTTATGTTCTCATGCCATGCACATTACAAGTGTTGTTATTGCTGTGTAGTTTCCCACACTTATATTCTATCTATGCTGCTTTGTCTTAAATAGATATGATTCGAACTGTATCTATCTTGATTTGGCAACATGAACTATATAGACCATACAGTGACAATACTACATAGATATATGATTGGTTCATGCTGTTATCATGTCCACCTTACTACTGAACTGGTTTACCAAAATGAGTTTCATATACTACATTGTAAACCTGTGATGTGTTTGTTTGTTTCTCTTTTGGAACACGGATAAAATATTGGAGAAGAGTACCCCGTTATGCAATGGTAAAGGAAGTAATGCAGATAAGGTTCAAGATAATGAGACATCCCTGTTGGTCTCCAAGAAAGCTGATAAAAACTATATTGAAGACACTGAGACAACCCCAAAGTCATGTCTTGATGTAGTGTTCAAGTTACTGGCTACTACTGCTGGCACCAGCTCTTCGAACTCGCTGCTTGAATCAGTTCGGCTTCTTGAGTCTCAACTTCAAGTTGAAAGACATCGATCAGATGTTATGCGACAGGAAGCCGAAGGACTGATGAAGTCCCTGCAGAATTCAGATGCATACTTTCTGGTGCAACAGCAAGTGCTGGAGGATTTAAGCACCAAACAAGAGATATTTAATAAGCTTGCTAAGCATCTTGCCAGCATTATGGGTACCCAGGATATTGTTTCTTGAGCTCTTCTAAAGTGGTTTCAGTTCTGGACTTGTTTTGCTGCGGCGTTTATATGCTGCTTTGTTCCCTATATTTGCACTGGTGGCGAACTTTGATGCCCAGTGGATGTAATATGTGTAATAGCCGTGATAGGCTAGCGTAAGTTGCTTGCTAATTTATTTTCTTATTGTCTTGTTTATTTGTTTCTTATAGTCAGTGCAGTTCTTTTTCTGCGGCTTACTAGTGGCCACAATAACCTATTTTTTAAAACTAGGGCACAATAACCATGGGCTGCATATTTACTGTAGTTAACATGGGGCTCCTACGGGCCGTAGAAACAATGGGCCTTCTATGGGGCGTAGAACAATGGGACTTCTACGAGGCGTAGACACAATGGGCCTTCTATGGGCCGTATCATCAATGGGGCTTCTTCGGGCCGTATGATCGGTTGGCCAAACATGGGCCAACAACAGACCACATTATGGCCGTAAACGGGTTAGAGTTGAAATCATCCGTTCATGGGCCGACCATAACGGGCCATCGTTAATCGACCGTATTTGATGACGCTATGAAAACGTCCCAACGTATTAATGGGCCACAAGCGGGCCGACTGTAACCACGGGCTGAATTTGGCCCACAAGCAGAAAATGACAGTAACGGGCTATAAGTAAACGAATACTGGAAATGAGCCCAAGAATAAATGGGCCCTGAGAAGGCCGAAAGATAACATGGGCTGGAAATGGCCCAACGGAATAATGGGCCTTTAATGGGTATAAAGTGATACACTGTTCATTACGGGCCAGTTTCACCACATGCCGTTAATGGGCCGAGGGTTACTAAGGTCCTCATATGGGCTGAAAGACGTCATGGGCCATACATGGGCCGGAAGTTAAAATTGGCTGGAATTATATTGGATAGCCCAGATGATGCTACTGGGCCTAATTCAGATAGGCCGTAAACGGGCCCTGGGTTAGCGGGCTGTAAATGGGCTATATGTGAACAGGCTGTTAACAGGCTTGCCATGGGCCGGCCCGCCACCTTTTGACCAAGTCAAATGGGCCAGCCTTTTCATAGGAATGGGCCTCTATTGGGCCGTGTCGCGTGTCGACGTATCATAGGCGCTTTGGGTCCATGAGTGGATGACATATGTCCCAATGGTGAGCCGACACGTGTTTCCTCCAGCCAATGATGATTTTACACATGGAAAATCCCCATTGGTCAGGGCTGTTAACGGGTTATCGGATCCAAAACCGGACCTAATAGCTTAACAGCGTTACGTTACGGTGGATGCCACGTGTCAGTCACCCTTGACGAAAGCACTTCTATGACGCGTGATTTATCGTCATGGAAGTAGACACTTCCGTGATGATAATGTTGGTACTGTCATGGAACACTTCTACAATAGCACAGGTATGACTATATTGATTCTGTCATAAATTTGTCATGGATGTACATGCATGACAGAAAACGTGACCTACTATGACAAACATGTATCATCACGAAAGTGTATTTTCTTGTAGTGTGAATGGTTAACAAAACACACACGGTTTGAATTATACAAACGTTTGAGATATTAAAGTGGCAGCTACTTTTTCAAAATGCCTTTGTTGAATGTTATTCGAGTGCGCCTTCACTCAAAATGGACACGAAAAATACCATAGCATGTTGGGTGCCATTCCATAATAGCATTCCAAGTTTCATGAATTTCAGACGAGTTTTGGATTTACTAGAATTTAAAAACAAAGTATCTCAATGTTTTGCCGGCAATCAACGGTACCCTGTTGTTTGAAATTCATTCCCATTTCCTGCATGGGACCTAAGCATGCATCCAAGGACACATATTTGATTTTTTTCAACCAATTTATATGCACTGGAGCATGTGCATGTAGTTAAAATTTGAATTATGCATACAAATGCATTGAAAACTCAGTTAATACATAAAAATGTCCAAACGAACCCCGAAAAATCACAAAAATTGACACAACACTCCTATTGTTCTATGTTGACACGAGAAATTTTTTTAAATCAATAAGAGACAATGGATATCGTTTCATCCCCAAAGGTGGGACGTTCCCTACCGAAACCATCATGCTTGTTGTGAGAAGCTCTGGTTTGTGAGAAGCATATACCCAAACCTGCCCCAAATGGGACAACAATTTTACCACGACATGTTGATGCCGCTCCATGACAGCATGCCAAGTTTCATGAGTTTCATACAAGGTTTGGATTTGCTAGAATTTAAAACAAGGTATCTCAATGTTTGCCGCCGAGTGACGGTGGCAGGGTGTTTGACATTCATTCCTATTTCTTGAATGGGACCTAAGCATACAACCAAGGACACATATTTGACTTTTCAACTAATTTATATGCATTAGAGCATGTGCCTGTAGTTTAAATTTGAATTATGCACATGAATGCATAGAAAACTTAGTTAATGCATAAAAATGTCTAAGCGAACCCCGAAAAATACCAAAAATTGACACAACACTCCTATTGTTCTATGTTGACAGTAGGAAAAAATTTAAAATCGAGAAGAGGCAATGGATATCATTTCGTCTAGAAAGGTGAAACGTTCCCTACCGAAACTATCACACTTGTTGTGAGAAGCTCTAGTTTATGAGAAGCTTATACCCAAACCTGCTCCAAATGAGACAAAAATTTACCACAACATGTTGATGCCGCTCCATGATAGCATGCCAAGTTTCATGAATTTCAGACGAATTTTGGATTTACTAGAATTACAAAAGCAAGTACGTCGACGTTTGCTGGAGAGCCACGGTGTCGTGGTGTTCGAATTTCATCCCAATTTCTTGCATGGGACATAAGCATAAACCCATTGACACATATATGATTTTACAACCCATGTTGGTGCACCGGAGCATGTGCATGTAGTTTAACTTTGAATTGTGCACCTGAAATTGTTAGAAAACAAATTTAATGTGTAAAATGTTCAAACAAACCCTGAATAATTCCAATTCTTTTACGACACACATATAGTTGCATGTTCACTGCAGATAAAAGGTCTAGCAATTCAAACACCGTCCATTGTCGCTGTGATCCCATTATGTAATTCAAATTAAGATGAAAAATCAAGTAGATCCCACATAGCTTATTATCACCAACTGTGTGAGATGCAACACAAAATATCCTGGAGCACCATCGGTGTATAGTACGCATATGGCTTACGTGAGAGGGTGCGTCGTTACAGTCCACAGCCGGCGTCTCAAGCACACTAGCTCGCTCCCCAAATATCATTTCACAGTTCAATCGTCACCAGTGAAAGATGGGCACGTGGACCCGCGTCGTGAGGGAAACTTCGGT
Organism: Triticum dicoccoides; assembly: GCF_002162155.2. Classification (NCBI taxonomy): domain Eukaryota; kingdom Viridiplantae; phylum Streptophyta; class Magnoliopsida; order Poales; family Poaceae; genus Triticum; species Triticum dicoccoides. The sequence goes on from NC_041386.1 coordinate 431,606,089, forward strand.
GGCCCACACCGGTGAGAGCATGGCAACAGCCTCCATGTGCGTGCTAACAAGGTGCATGAGCACGGCCGCAATCTGCGACCGGGCGGCCATGGCAGCCCAAATGACCGTTGTTGCTTCTCAGGTGGCAACAGCAACATCTGCCTCAGGGATAGCAACTAGCGAGAGCGGCGAAATAGTTGTCTGTTCCGTAGCAGCAGCCTTAGCCCTGATGGAGGCCGCCCATGCCCAGCTCGTGGCGGTCACCGCACAAATCGAACGAAGCTTCTCCGACAACGATCGGCAACCCACAACCGATGAGTTGGCAATCGCCGAGAGTGTTCGAGCAACCGTCCGTTCCTCTGTCGCATACCATGCAACGACAGATCCCGTCCAAGCCCAGATCGCGGCCGCCCACGCCAAGCTCGTGCTAGCCTTTTCCAAAGAGATGGCAGACACGGATGGCGAGATGCTTGCCGAGTATGGTGCGATGGATTCCATGGAGCCCCTTCCCCATGAGACCGTCGGGCGCGAGCTGGATATGGAGGCGGCGGCGGAGATCGACGAGCATCAGCCGTACTAGTACTCTTTGTTTTGTTTAATTAAGAGTGTCGGTCTTTAATTTGTTAGACTAATGTTTAGGTCAGCTAGCACTGTTTAATTGTCGAACTTTCTCGATTAAGAAGTGTGGGTGTGTTGTAGTCTCCTTTGTGTACCCAAATTATGCAATGACGTGGATGACCACTATAACCACGGAAATTCAAACCAAAATTTTTGACATTCAAACTCATTACACATGGGTTAAGCTATCTGAATCATTTTTGATGTTCACATATTGTACACAATTCTGAATAAGGGACCATGTCTGATGACACTTTGTGCGCCAGTTTTTTCGCTGAAGCGATTTCAAATTTTTGGCTTTCACGGAAATATCTACCTCCCCACACCTCCCCCTTACCAAAACCCACATTTCCCCTATTTCCTCCTACCTTTCCAAGTTGAAACCTTCACTTCTTGATTGCAGTGCCGCCTCCTCGTCGACGACCCTCCTTCATGCTTCTCGTCCTCGTCTATCCAGGCAGGTAATCCACACCCGACCCCCATCCTCCTCCTCCTTCCACATCCCACATGCCCTGACCACCGGTGCGACACCTTCCACCCAAATCACTGACCCCTCCACCAAATAAGTGTTGCCCTAAGCCATGGTGCACAGTATATCCAGGATCTCAAGGAGCATTTGGCGGCGGAGAAGCAAATCGCGGCCGCATAGGAAGATGAGGTTGCGATGGCTGTCATTCATGTCGACCCCCAGATCTTGGAGGAGCACCTTTCCATTTGCTAGCTACGTCGGTTAAGCATGCTCGCTTTACCGGTTGCGTGTGCTGCTCCTGCCTTTCCTTCACAAATTCTAGTGAATTGTGCTATCCAATTTTACCATGCAATCTATTGCTCTAGTGTATATGTTTTATATGTCATGCAGTGTGGTGCTCACTTATTAACTGTTTTGTTAATTAGTTGTCGTATTTAGTTAACTGTTTGGTTCAATTCTGCAAATGTGATGTTCAATTCTTCAGGCTACAATTTTGTACTGTCTTCCACTGAGAAATAAATTGAATTTATCTTTACAAAATACATGATAAACGAATACAATTGCTATATTTCCAAGTTGTCAAGCATGCTTGGTTTGGTTACACATTATGCAATGTGGTGCTTAGTTAACGTTTTGTGTTGTGGTCTTTAGTTAACTGTTTGGTTCAATTCTGCAATGCGATGTTCAATAGTTGTGGGTGCATTCTGTTATTGTATACCATGTGAGGAATAAATTGAATTTGGTTGTAGTAAATACATGAGAAAAAATACAATTGCTATATTTACAAGTTGTTAAGCATGCTTGGTTTGGTTAACTATCTGATCTTCTATTAGGAGTATGTTATATTGTGCAATGTGGTGCTCAGTTAATGTTTGGTTCATTTGTTGTGGTGTTTAGTTAACTGCTTGGTTCAATTCTGCAATATGATGTCCAATTGTCATGGGTAGCATTTTGTATTGTTGTGCATGTGAGGAATAAATCGAATTTGGCTGCACTTAATACACGAGAAACATATACAAGTGCTATATTTCCTAGTTCTTAATCATGCTTGGTTTGGATACATGGGTTTTCCATGTGGCTTGAATTAATCTGATGAATCTACAATGTGCTTATTTTTCATCAACATATTTTACTGATAGCATGTGAACCCTTACTTAACCTGATGACTAACTACCTTAAATGTGTTGCAGGGAAACAATGGGAAGCACTGAGGTTTACAATCGAGGTTAGCACGTGCATGGTCCGTTGTCTAATAGCACATTATTGTGCAATTGCAGGAACCATTCTAATATTTAGGTTTTTAACAATTTGGTCTTGCACATGTAGGTCCTTCTGTCAAAGGTTTTGACCCACTGTTCGACCCTTTTTGCATATGGGGAAATGAGTTGTCCATGAATATCAATCAAGTCAATAAACTCAGAAAGATTGTTAGGATAAAGAAATTAGCGACAAAAAACAAGATCTTTGTCTGCACAATGAAGAAGACTTCAGTTCACTACAAGATGGTACAAACTATTATACCTTGCATTTTTTATTCCTTTGCTCCATTTCCAATATAGAGAAGATATTTATGCACATCCTTGTTTTCAGGCCTTTCCAAAGCAGTTCACTGATGATTACCTCTCAAACCACCTCTATGGTCAGGAGGCGAGGAAGGTTTTCATACAACACCCACGGTTCAATATTGAAGTGTTCCTGAAGAGGACGAAGGATGGATGGTCAATCATCCACAGGCACTAGCCTAAAGTTGCAAAGACCTTCGACATGAATGATGGCTCAATTTTCGCCTTCCGCTTCAGCAGTTTTCTAGATGAGATGCATCTGTCTATATACCATCTATGATGCTAATTTTGAAAGGTTCTACATGTTGCATGTGAAACTTGGTGCTGGTGTAGTTGTGTAATGGGTAGCTGAGTGCTGAAGCTATATCATGTTGTACTCAGATGTATTTCAATTATGAAATCCTACTTCCTTAATATGGAAATGAAATATATTATGTGCTTAATATGAATGTCAATTAGATTAATAAATGGATTATTAATAATAGGACAATTAGCCTGCTCATGGCGAATTAGCATGCTAATTGGGTTTTTCTATTGCAAACGGTTATTCAAAAAATACCGTGGGTGATGATCTCATGCAACGCACACAGTTTCTAGGAATAAACCGTGTTAGATTAATGAACAATCACACACAATAAATGTTTGTGTTAGGCCACCTTGCGCAAATGGTTACCACATAAAAACTGAGTGTGATGGACAACCTTTGCCACATAGTTTCTTCTACGCACCGTGTGTGATGCATTCAATAACGCAAACGATAAAATTGTTAATATCGTGTGCAATAGCAACGCTATCACAAATGATTTAACGGGGAAAATTGTGTGTGATGCACCTGTCAACAGAAATGGTTTCCTTGGAGCGACTGTGTGGGATGTACATACGAACAGAAATGTTTAGCGGGGACTGACTGTGTGGGATGTACTTGCGAACGGAAACAATTTCGCATGTATAATTGTATTTTTAGCTCTACTATACGTATTTCCGTATTTGAGCACTCGCCTATCGCACACGAACTCATTTTGCCGAGCGTGTCTGCCAGGAGGGCGTATCCCCGACAGTTTTTGGGTCGTGTGGGAAGGACCCCCTATCACCGTCACTCACTAGGCGACGGTTCCAAATGTTGTCGCGGAAAGGGGTTAAAAACCATTTGTATAGCATCGAAGTGTACCGGTGTGGGGGTAATCTATGCATAGGGGTTGATGCACGTTTTCCTCCTACATTCTCTGACAGAAACTTTGGAGTGATTGTTTGTCGCACGTTGAGGGATTGCCATATGATTTAATTATGTTATCATTGTTGAGAGACGTTGCACTAGTGAAAGTATGAACCGTAGGCCTTGTTTCCAAGCATTGCAATACCGTTTTTGCTCACTTTTGTTACTTGCTACCTTGCTGTTTTTATATTTTCAGATTACAAAAACCAACACATACGATCCATATTACACTTGTATCACCATCTCTTCGCCAAAGTAGTGCACCTATACAATTTACCATTGTATTGGGTGTGTTGGGGACACAAGATACTCTTTGTTATTTGGTTGAAGGGTTGTTTGAGATATACCATCTTCATCCTACGCCTCCCACAAATTTATAAACTTTAGGTCATCCACTTGATGGAAAATTGCTACTGTCCTACAAAACTCTGCTCTTGGAGGCCCAACACGAGTCTACAAGAATAAGGTTGCGTAGTAGACATCAACTGCAGACTAGGCTCTCGCTCTTCATCCAACCCTTGTAGATATTCAAACAAAGGTAGGAATCCGTTGCAATGTACTAGATGTGGTATTTATCTATTTCATTCCAAACGTTTAGTGAGGTTTCGTCACTTTACCGTATGAAGGATCAACCATGGCTCCTGCCAGGGTCAGCATTGAAGGCTGACGAGAGGACACCAAACTATTCTTCTGGAGGTCGAAGGGATGGCCTACAACGAAGCCTATCCAGCCCATGACTTCCTTGTCGTTCTTAAAGTCTACAATAAGGAATTTGACTCTGTCATCCTTGAGGAAGTCCTCAAAATTCTGGCAACTAACATCGCATGGCATATGTGGTAGACCAAGCACAAGGTATGTATGCAAACCTAGATCACAATGGGCTTCTTCATGTCTTGCTTCTTTAAAAGCTTCTCCTTTTTCCAGGGATGTAGTGTACTCAACATCTTGCCTAGCAACCCACTCATCCTTTGAACTTTCGAACATCTGTTGGAAGCGACCAAGCCATGCTTCCACTGTCGAGGATCTACGGGTGTAGATGACATCGAACTCATCACCGGTGATGGTTATTACCTTGTAATCACCGCCGATCATGGAGATTTGGGATGCCATGGATTTTGGAGGAGGGTTAGTGTCGGTGTCAAAACCGGCGGATCTCGGGTAGGGGGTCCCGAACTGTGCGTCAAGGCAAGATGGTAACAGGAGACAAGGGACACGATGTTTTTACCCAGGTTCGGGCCCTCTCGATGGAGGTAATACCCTACTCCTGCTTGATTAATATTGATGATATGGGTAGTACAAGAGTAGATCTACCACGAGATCAAGGAGGCTAAACCCTAGAAGCTAACCTATGGTATGATTGTTGTGTATGGAGTTGATTGCCTATGGACTACAACCCTCCGGTTTATATAGGCACCGGATAGGCTTAGGGTTACATAGAGTCGGTTACAATGGTAGGAGATCTTGAATATCCGCATCGCCAAGCTTGCCTTCCACGCCAAGGAAAGTCCCATCCGGACACGGGACGAAGTCTTCAATCTTGTATCTTCATAGTCCAGGAGTCCGGCTGAAGGTATAGTCCGGCTACCCGAACACCCCCTAATCCAGGACTCCCTCAGTAGCCCCTGAACTAGGCTTCAATGACGACGAGTCCGGCACGCAAATTGTCTTCGGCATTGCAAGGCGCGTTCCTCCTCCAAGTCCTTCATAGAAGATTGTAAACACCAAGAGTAGTGTCCGGTTCTGCAAAAATAAGCTTCCACATATTGCCATAGAGAGAATAATATTAACACAAATCAAATCTGCTGACGTATTCCACAGTGCGTCATCACACTACAGCCAAGTCCTTCACTCGAATCGTTTTCACTCTTCCACCTCAGCGTGTTTTGCGAGGCGGTTTCCTTGGCACGTCTTGTCAAAGCAGAGATCGTGTGCCCCCCTTTTACGGGATTCTCACCAATACGGACATGGGTAACCCAATCGTGCCCGTTAGCATGTTTTCTCGATTAAAGGCGAGTCCCAAACGGTTACGGGGAGGGCTCCTGGTATTCAACCTCTTATAAAGGGACCAAGGCCTTACTCCTTTTCTCCAATCCCAAAACAAGTTCGCCCGTCGCCTCGAGTTCCAACACCCTAGGCTTCCGATTCCGGGCGCCTCAGACCTTCGACAATGTCCGGTTCTGACCTTCAAGGCCGATGGATGCCCTCCTCCGTCTCGGAGGAGGACATGCTAAAGTTGAGAGAGGCTAAGTTCTTGACCGCCGAAATTTCGCATAGGTTGCCTGCTCAAAGGCAGGCTATTCCCAGTCCCCAGCCCAGTGAGAGCATAGTGTTCATGTCTCACTTCCTTCAGGGGTTAGGCTTCCCGATGGATCCCTTCGTGAGGGGGCTGCTGTTTTATTACGGGCTGGAATTTCATGACTTAGCTCCGGAGTCCATCCTCCATATTTCCTCATTCATCGTTGTGTGCGAAGCGTTCCTCCGTGTTACTCCTCACTTCGGATTATGGCTCAAGACTTTTGGAGTGGAGCCGAAGATGATCGAGGGATGGCACGCAGAGTGCGGAGGCGCTGTCATAAGTAAGAATGCTGATGCTCCATGGCCCGAGGGCTCCTTTGAAGTGGAGCTCGGCTTGTGGCAATGAGAACGGTTCTATATCATCGCTCCCAGGAGCGCCAAGTGGGCGGCGCCTCCTGCCTTTCGCTCGGGTCCCCCATCACGGCTAGCGTCATGGGTCAACAAAGGATTAGATTGGGGGTTATCCAAAGACGTGCCCTTGCTGACGGGCCGCATCAGGGATCTCTTAGAAAGAGACCTCAACCTGGTCAAGGTGACGCAGGTCATGCTGATTCGCTGAACACTGCCCGGCAAACGTCGCTCCCTTCGTCTGTGGGAGTTTAATCTGGAGGGACCACGAGCTCTCCATCATTTTATGGGCGCAACGCCCATGGAGATGTATAAACTGTTCTTCGGATCACAAATGATGTGTCCGGATTTGACCGAGGACGCAGGCCTAAGCTGCAATCGCCCGGATACCGAAGTAAGTAACCTTGTGTCTGGACCTACTATCCATATAATTGTCATAAACTTGCCCCTAAAAGAGTTGTCCTTTTAAACAGGAGTGGATAGCGAAGGCAAAGCTGATCAGGTGTCTGGCTGCCCTTCCCGAAACCAGGCCGGATCCCGTGCTTGTCAGGATGTTGAAGATATTGCCTTTGGAGGGAAGTAAGGGGAAGGACAAGGGAACTATGGCCTCCTCGAAGGAGGCTGCTTCGAAGGGAGGAACCGACAATTCCTCTCCCAAGGGGAAGAAGAGGGCCGCCTCTGACGACCCAGAGACCATGGCCCCGAAGCGGGGGAGAAAATCCTCGTCAGAGGGTCCGACGCCGGGGAGTTCCTCGGCCGAACTACGCCCTCAAAGGGATCAGCCCTCCAGTGAGCCGTAAGTAGAGATAGGTTTTCCTTTTGAGGGATCAAAGAAATCCTTGATTTATATCTGAGAAGATTAACCGAAATTTTACCTTGTAGCTCGGACCTCAGCCATTCTCAGCAGAGCTCATCTTCGGGGGATCTTCTTCCGGAGATGATGGAGAGCGGGACGCCTCCCCCTGCCGTACCGCCTAGCGAGGCAGGCGACCCTGAGGTGTCGTCGCGGAGGGTTTCTCTGAATCCGGCAGGGGCAGAAGATAGCTATGTGTCCCCCCAAGGCTCTCCGCGTCCGGCCTTCGAAAGAGGCCATAGGACAAGTCCGGCACCATCTGGTGCTCGGCCAGAGGAGCTAAAGATTCTGCTGGGGCGAGCTTCTATCTCAGAGGAGCACCGTGCATTGATGGGCACGGTGATTGAAAGGATTTCATCCGCAGAAAGCGGATTGCATGAGGCCATCAAAAGTTTACTGACGGGTTTTGAGGTACGTTAGATAGTGTACACTTTTGTCAGTTGCGCATGAATAAGATGCGCCCTGTGTAGATAGTAGCCCCTGAGACTCTACGCGTTGTCAAGAAATGACGGCACGCATAGGATCATAATCCCAGGTCTAAGATGTCGCCTTTGAATGTAGGTGGCGAGGTGTCCGGAATCTAGCCGAACTGATGATGTGGCCGAACTAAAGCGGCAACTGGACGTGGCAGATGCCGACATCGCGCTTGTCAATGTAGCGACCAGACCTCAAACAGTCTGATCTCTGTGCTCCGGTGTCATCCCTGGATCAGTAATGCTGACACCACACAGTACTCGGAGGATTTATAGCAGAGTAGCAATCACACACTTATTACATCGAGTGTCTCAAAAGAGAGCTTATTACAATGAATATGGCTTAAGGCCATCTAATAACGATAACAGCGGAAGGCTTGGAAGATAAGTGAGTCCATCAACTCCAACGGCATCACTGAGTATAGAACCACGACCTAAAAACTCCTTATTCGTCGTCTGAAAAGTCTGCAACATTAACGTTGCAGCCCGAAAACGGGCCAGCACATGGAATATGCTGGCAAGGTAACACATAGAGAGTAATGGAATGCAACAGCTATACTATATGCATTTTTGGCTGGTGGAAAGCTCTATGGTTACAGTTTTTGTGTAAAGCCAATTTTTCCCTACTTCAAAGGAATAAAATTAATTACTATCAGGGTGGTTGTTAAACATTGAGAATGGTTGACAGCATTCTCAATCCCAATTAAGTAACATCATTAAAACCCAACAAAATTAAGTTTAGAGTAACATGTTGAGATTCACATGATAATCCAGGTACTAGATACTCAAGATGTCCATAACCGGGGACACGGCTAATCATGATTAGTTTATACACTCTGCATTGGTTTGTGCACTTTTCCCCACAAGACTCGATTGCCTCCATTGGATTTCTCGCACTACATGGTGTTTGAGAAACGGATGACCGAGACACAGTCTTTCAGAAGCGCTAGCACCTTACGATGGATAGACCGGTACACCTACTTTCCCCTACATCTGCTAGTCTACCCTGTAAGAGTTCGCACGACTTACTCAACTATGCCAGAGCCCATAATGGCTTGTGGCTGCACACGGAAGTTTCTAGTATGAATAATCTCATGATCCCTTTGAGCCTGGGTGGCGGTCCAAAATAAAAACAGGCAAGTCCTGGAATACCCAGGTGCCTCAATCCACCCAGATGTGTGTTAGGTTGCCACCTTAGATAAACCATTAATTATCAATCTCACATCTGTCATGGATATCACTCACCCAATCCACGTCTACTAGCATAGCATGGCATAATAAGCAAACGTAGAAGTAACTCCCAAAGGTTTGATAATAAACAGGTCATAGGTACTACCTCATCTACTTCCCATCCCACAATTTAATTAGATCCTAATCATGCAATGTGTGAGGATTGATCTAATGCAATAAAACTGGGTTGTAGAAAAAGGTATGATCAAAGTGTTACTTGCCTTGCTGATGATCCGCGAAACCTAGAGATTCAAAGTAACAGGCGGCGCACTCCGGGTATTCTATCGCAGACAAACAAACAAGCATACAATAAGTACTCATCTAATGCACAGGTAAAACTCAAATAGAAGATCTAACCAGAAAGTTCAACTTAAGAACCCTGGTTTGCAAAAAGAATCAAATCGAACGAAGCAAAAGAAATCAAACGGCGAAAGAAAACAACTTCGTTCTAGTAATCTGGATCTAAGTCAAATTTTACAGTAGCAAAAACTTGTTTAAGTTGATTATTCGGAAAAAGGGTTTCGAGACGAAACTCCAGGCGCTTGAATCGCCTGATTTCGATAAACGAGCGAAAAGTTATACTAAAGCGAAAATCGGAACAAAAATCGCGATCAGAAAATAACCGCGGAAAATCCGATGAAAAAGAAAAACGACGAACAGATTAATCGGTAATTAACCTAATCCGAAAAAAATAAAATAAATAAAATAATAAAAAAATTCGAAAATAAAACCGGCGAAAAAGAAAAAAATTGGCACGGACGTCGAGGCGGCTGTGAACCTTGGGCGGCGCGCTGCTCCGGCGGCGGCGGATCGGGCGCGGGGCTGGTGTGGGATGGGGGCTCGGGTGCGGCGCTATATAAAGGCGCCCCCGGGCGGAGTCCCGCTCGGGTATGGCCCATAGTCGGTTTTGTTTTTTTTTAAATAATTACGCACGGAAGAAAAATAAAAAGAAATACTAAACCGACTCCAACAATCATGAAATAAATTTTCCTGGGTTTCTAAAATCAAGCCCGATAAAGTGAACATTTATCTGGGGCCAAACTACAAATTTGAAAAACGCGCATTTTTCCTAAATTCAATTAAAAATACCGAAAAACTCCGAAATAAATCTTATTTGATTTTTTTATTAAATCCTCAATATTTCTATATTTTGGGAAAGTCATTCTATTCCCTCTCTCATATTTTTGTAATAGAAATAATTGATGATAAAATAAATAAAATCAAATGATCATGTTTACAAAATTTGAGGAAACTCAAATATGTAAATAACGAAATCCCCAACTCTCTCCGTGGGTCCTTGAGTTGCTTAGGATTTTCTAGGATCAAAACCAAAAGCAAAATAAAATATGATATGCATGATGATCTAATGTATAACATTCCAAATTGAAAATTTCGGATGTTACAAACCTACCCCCCTTAAGATGAATCTCGCCCTCGAGATTCGGGCTGGCTAGAAAATAGGTGAGGGTGGTCCTTGAGCAAATCTTCCTCTTGCTCCTAGGTGGCTTCATCCTCCGTGTGGTGGCTCCACTGAACTTTGCAAAACTTGATAACCTTGCTGCGAGTGACTCGGCTAGCAAACTCGAGAATCTTGACTGGTTTCTCCTCATAGGTCAAATTGTTATCCAACTGAATTGCTTCCAATGGCACTGTGTCTCTCAAAGGTATGTCAGCCATCTCCGCGTGACACTTTTTCAACTGAGAAACGTGGAACACATCATGAACTCCTATCAATCCTTCTGGCAATTCCAACTTGTAGGCCACTTCTCCCATATGCTCCAAAACTCGATATGGTCCTACAAATCGTGGCGCTAACTTCCCCTTAACTCCAAAGCGCTTAATCCCTCGAAGTGGGGATACTCGAAGATAAGCTCTGTCTCCGACTTCGTAAACTGTCTCCTTGCGTTTAGAATCTGCATAGCTCTTCTGCCTGGACTGGGCTACCTTGAGCCTATCGCGAATCAACTTCACCTTCTGTTCAGACTCTTTAATCAGATCTAGTCCAAACAACTGGCGGTCTCCAACTTCGTCCCATGACAACAGTGTCCTGCACCTCCTTCCATACAAAGCTTTGAAAGGGGCCATCTTCAAACTGGTTTGATAGCTATTATTGTAAGAGAACTCTGCATATGGCAAATTATCGTCCCAACTAGATCCATAATCTAGCGCACAAGCTCTCAGCATATCCTCCAAAATCTGATTGACTCTCTCGGTCTGTCCATCTATCTACGGATGATAAGTTGTACTAAATTCTAGCCTAGTACCCAAAGTCTCATGCAACTGCTTCCAGAACTTTGAGGTAAACTGGGTTCCTCTATCTGATACGATGCTCCTCGGAACTCCATGCAAACATACGATCCTGGTCATGTATATCTTTGCCAACTTAGCACTGGTGTAAGTGGTCTTTACTGGGATGAAATGTGCTACCTTCGTCAATCGATCAACTACAACCCAAATCGAGTCATAGCCTGAACGAGTCCTTGGTAATCCCGTGATAAAATCCATGCCTAGCTTATCCCACTTTCATTCGGGTATCGGCAATGGTTGCAACAATCCTACTGGCTTCTGATGCTCTGCCTTTACTCTCTGACATACGTCACAAACTGCTACATACTCCGCAATATCCTTCATTCCGGTCCACCAGAAAATATCCTTCAAATCCAAATACATCTTGGTATTTCCTGGGTGAATCGAATACGGTGAATCATGTGCCTCTTGCAGAATCAACTTTCTGATCTCCGGGTCATTGGGTATATAAACACGGTCTTCAAACCATAGGGTGTCGTGCTCATCCTCACGAAATCCTTTAGCTTTTCCTTTGCTCAGTTTCCCCTTTATAGCGGCAATCTCTTTGTCAGTTTTCTGAGCTTCTCTGATTCTATCCATCAAAGTTGACTGAATTTCCAACGTTGCTACATAGCCTCTCGGAACTATTTCCACACATAGTTCACGAAGATTTTCTGCTAACTCCTTGGGTATTTCTCCCGTCATTAACGTATTGACATGGCTCTTGCAGCTTAATGCATCAGCTACTACATTAGCCTTCCCGGGATGATAATGCAATCTCATATAATAATCCTTGATGAGCTCCAACCATCTCCTTTGTCTGAGGTTCAACTCCTTCTACGTGAAAATGTACTTCAAACTCTTGTGATCCGTGTACACCTCACAATGATTTCCAATGAGGAAATGTCTCCATGTCTTCAATGCATGCACTATGGCTGCTAACTCCAAATCATGCGTAGCGTAATTCAATTCGTGAGGCTTCAGTTGTCTTGAAGCATATGAAACAACTCTCCCTTCCTGCATAAGCACTGCTCCAAGTCCTCGACGTAAAGCGTCGCAATACACCTCATAATCCTTGGTTTGATCTGGCAAAATCAACACTGGTGAGGTAACCAACTTCAACTCCTGGAAACTAGCATCACACTCCTCAGTCCATTTGAACTTGGTATCCTTCTTCAGCAACTCCGTCATAGGCTTCGCAATCTTTGAAAAAATTTCAATAAACCTCCGGTAGTATCCTGCGAGTCCAAGAAAACTCCGGATCTCTCCAACTGTTGTTGGTGCTTCCCACTTGGTCACGGTTTCAACTTTAGCGGGATCAACAGCTATACCTTCTCTAGATATAACATGTCCGAGGAATCCTACTTCCTTCAACCAAAACTCACATTTGCTGAACTTGGCATATAATTGATGTTCTCTGAGCTTTCCAAGTACCAAACGCAAATGCTCCTTATGCTCCTCTTCATTCTTCGAATATACCAGGATATCATCAATGAACACTACGACGAACTTATCCAAAAACTCCATAAACACTTTGTTCATCATGTTCATAAAATAGGCAGGCGCGTTAGTCAGACCAAATGACATAACGGTATACTCATACAGCCCATACCTGGTGGTAAAACCTGTCTTAGGAATATCCTGTTCTCGAATCTTCAACTGGTGGTATCCTGATCGCAAATCGATCTTAGAAAACACTTTAGCTCCTTGCAATCGGTCAAACAGATCATTGATCATTGGTAGCGGGTACTTGTTCTTGATTGTTACTTCATTCAATCCTCGATAGTCAACAACCATCCTTAACGATCCATCCTTCTTCTCTACTAGAAGTACTGGTGATCCCCAAGGCGAAGAACTTGGGCGAATGTAACCTTTATCCAGTAACTCCTTAATCTTCTTCTTAATTTCCACCAAATCTTTTGCTGGCATCCTATATGGTCTCTTCGATATTGGCCCAGTGCCTGGCAAAAGTTCAATCAAAAACTCAATATCTCTATCCGGTGGCATGCCTGGCAACTCTTCGGGAAATACGTCAGGAAAATCCTTTACCACTGGTACTTCCTCCTGCACAACTCCTGATAAGGAATTTACTTGTGTCCTGTTTGGTGCATGTCGGGATACATACTTGATCCTTCTCCCTTATGGTGTGGTAAGAAAAATTGACTTACTAGCACACTCAATATTCCCTTCATACTTTGATAACCAATCCATGCCTAATATCACATCCAATCCTTGGGATTCCAGAATAAGTAAATCCGTTGGGAAAACATGCCTTCCTATACTTAATGGCACTTGAAAACATCCTTGACTGGCCATGTACTCTGCTCCTGGTGAGCTTACTAGCATAGGTGTTTTGAGGACCCTAGTGGGCAGGCTATACTTTTCCACAAATCCCCTTGATATGTATGAATGCGATGCACCAGTATCAAAAAGAACGAGTGCAGTAAATGTCTTAACCAAAAACTTACCTATTACTGCATCGGGCTGAGCTTCAACCTCCTCCACATTAACGTGGTTCACCTGTCCCCTGTTGAAAGGGTTCGGCTTCTTTCCAGAGCTTCCATTGCCGTTTTGGCCTTCAGGACATTCATTGGCATAATGTCCGGTCTTGGAACACTTGAAACAGGTGACTTGACTCAGATCTCTCTTCGCTGGGGTTGATGGGGTGCTGCGGTTCTGTCCATTGCGTCCTCCATTCCCGTTACTATTCTTGGTGCCATTGTGATTGTGCGAGCTACCTACTCCATGGGTATGCTGAAAATGTCCTCCCGGTCTAGGGGTAAAACGTGGCTTCTGCTGAGCTCCTGAATTATACTTTCCTTGTCCATACTTCCTCTTGCGGTTCTCAATTTGCTGTTGCTTCCCTTCAATCATAAGAGCACGATCTACCAACTCCTGGTAGTTGTTGAAGGTGGCTACCATCAACTGCATAATCAACTCATCATTTAGTCCTTCCAGGAATTTCTCCTGCTTAGCTGCATCCGTAGCAACGTCATCTGGGGCATAACGTGCTAGCTTACTAAACTCCTCCACATACTGGCCAACTGTCCGTCCTCCTTGGCGCAAGTTACGAAACTCACGCTTCTTCATGGCCATTGCTCCTGCTGAAACATGGGCAGTACGAAAAGCCTGCTGAAACTGGTCCCATGTGACAGTGTCGACTAGGAAGGTGGCTGTGAAATTCTCCCACCAGGATGCTGCAGGTCCTTCTAACTGATGTGCGGCAAACTTCACCTTCTCCACATCTGTGCATCCTGCTGTGGTCAACTCCCTAGCTATCTTGCAGAGCCAATCATCTGCTACTATCGGCTCGGTGCTACTGGAAAACACCGGCGGATTCAGCCTAAGAAAACGGGCTAAGTGGTCAACAGGTGGTGGTGGTGGGTTGTTGTTGTTCCCCTGATTCTGATTCTGAACTAGCAACTGCATCAAGGTGTTCTGCTGCTGGATCAACTGGGTGAGCTCCGGCGGAAAGGCAAATCCGGGGTCACGTCTCGGAGGCATCTGAGGGTTTAGAAAAGATGAGATATAAGAATAGAGGGGGTCTAAGGAGAAAACACTACCCATATGCACATGAGGCAAAAGCAAACAATTCACTTCATTCAATCAAACAAAGGCATACAATCAATTTAGCTATCGCAAGAGTGCTCGGACTACTATATTTACATGGTGGACTACTACTACTGATGAGGTGGTCTACTAGAAATATTCTATGGTTGTAGACTCCATGATATCTACTCCTGCTTCATCAACATAGTCATCATCGCTACTATCTGCTTCTGAGTCGGTGCCGTCGATGATGATGTAGCCTTCCGGGCTAATCTCCTTGGGTTCTTCGTCTTCATCTACTAGTGTCGGGCCTCCCATAAATACTGCTAGCTTCATAGTTAGGTCGGCATTCTTATCCACCAATACTTCAATTTCTTCTTCATAATCTTCACGTGTAACCTTGAGTTCTTCCTCCAGTTCCTTTATTCTAGTTTTAGCCTTCTTCAGATCTATCTTGTCGACGCACATCTGATTCTCCTGTCGTCGAATGTGATGGTTTAACTCCTGGATAAAAGCTGCAATTGATCTATCTTTCCTGGTGCTGATCATCTCCCAGTGTTCATCTTGGCGCCCACAAATCTGGTAGATAGTATCCTTGAGATCCTTGCGGTAGACTTCTCCAATGCGTCCCATAGCGATGTGAGCTGCCATACTCTTTCCTAGACTCCAAGTTGGTGCATCAAAAGAAAACTCTATGGGCTCAGTGACTGGCATGAACGTCCTTCCTGGAACTTGAACTTGTATCATCCAGCGCTCTTCTTCAGGTAAAGTGGTGTTGTAGGTTCCCGTGAAGCTTGGTACTCCTATGTTCAGGTATCTAGTGACTTCCTTCAAGTGGCGTCCAAAGGGTGTATCTTCATCTGGTTGTGTGAACTTGTTCCTTGCATCCACCATCCTAAAGAGTAGAAAAGATGAGAGGTCAGAAGAGAAGAGAGTGAGTAGTGATCTAGGTCTTTTAGCTTAGTGGTCGTGTCCTATAGTCAGCGTGTGCTCTGATATCATCTCTGTAGCAACCAAACCTCAAACAGTCTGATCTCTGTGCTCTGGTGTCATCCCTGGATCAGTAATGCTGACACCACACAGTACTTGGAGGATTTATAGCAGAGTAGCAATCACACACTTATTACATCGAGTGTCTCAAAAGAGAGCTTATTACAATGAATATGGCTTAAGGCCATCTAATAACGATAACAGCGGAAGGCTTGGAAGATAAGTGAGTCCATCAACTCCAACGGCATCACTGAGTATAGAACCACGACCTAAAAACTCCTTATTCGTCGTCTGAAAAGTCTGCAACATTAACATTGCAGCCCGAAAATGGGCCAGCACATGGAATATGCTGGCAAGGTAACACATAGAGAGTAATGGAATGCAACAGCTATACTATATGCATTTTTGGCTGGTGGAAAGCTCTATGGTTACAGTTTTTGCGTAAAGCCAAGTTTTCCCTACTTCAAAGGAATAAAATTAATTACTATCAGGGTGGTTGTTAAACATTGAGAATGGTTGACAGCATTCTCAATCCCAATTAAGTAACATCATTAAAATCCAACAAAATTAACTTTAGAGTAACATGTTGAGATTCACATGATAATCCAGGTACTAGATACTCAAGATGTCCATAACCGGGGACACGGCTAATCATGATTAGTTTATACACTCTGCAGAGGTTTGCGCACTTTTCCCCACAAGACTCGATCGCCTCCATTGGATTTCTCGCACTACATGGTGTTTGAGAAACGGATGACCGAGACACAGTCTTTCAGAAGCGCTAGCACCTTATGATGGATAGACCGGTACACCTACTTTCCCCTACATCTGCTAGTCTACCCTGTAAGAGTTCGCACGACTTACTCAACTATGCCAGAGCCCATAATGGCTTGTGGCTGCACACGGAAGTTTCTAGTATGAATAATCTCATGATCCCTTTGAGCCTGGGTGGCGGTCCAAAATAAAAACAGGCAAGTCCTGGAATACCCAGGTGCCTCAATCCACCCAGATGTGTGTTAGGTTGCCACCTTAGATAAACCATTAATTATCAATCTCACATCTGTCATGGATATCACTCACCCAATCCACGTCTACTAGCATAGCATGGCATAATAAGCAAACGTGGAAGTAACTCCCAAAGGTTTGATAATAAACAGGTAATATGTACTACCTCATCTACTTCCCATCCCACAATTTAATTAGATCCTAATCATGCAATGTGTTAGGATTAATCTAATGCAATAAAACTGGGTTGTAGAAAAAGGTATGATCAAAGTGTTACTTGACTTGTTGATGATCCGTGAAACCTAGAGATTCAAAGTAACAGGCAGCGCACTCCGGGTATTCTATCGCAGACAAACAAACAAGCATACAATAAGTACTCATGTAATGCACAGGTAAAACTCAAATAGAAGATCTAACCAGAAAGTTCAACTTAAGAACCCTGGTTTGCAAAAAGAATCAAATCGAACGAAGCAAAAGAAATCAAACGGCAAAAGAAAACAACTTCGTTCTAGTAATCTGGATCTAAGTCAAATTTTACAGTAGCAAAAACTTGTTTAAGTTGATTATTCGGAAAGAGGGTTTCAAGACGAAACTCTAGGCGCTTGAATCACCTGATTCCGATAAACGAGCGAAAAGTTATACTAAAACGAAAATTGGATCAGAAATCGCGATCAGAAAATAACCGCGGAAAATCCGACGAAAAAGAAAAACGACGAACAGATTAATCGGTAATTAACCTAATCCGAAAAAAAATAAAATAAAATAAAATTCGAAAATAAAACCGGCGAAAAAGAAAAAAAATAAAAAAATAAAAAAAATTCGGCACGAAAGTTGAGACGGCGGCGAACCTCGGGCGGCGCGCTGCTCCGGCGGCGGCGGTGGCGGCGGATCGGGCGCGGGGCTGGTGTGGGCTGGGGGCTCGGGTGCGGCGCTATATAAAGGCGCCCCCGGGCGGAGTCCCACTCGGGTACGGCCCATAGTCGGTTTCGTTTTTTTTAAATAATTACGCTCGGAAGAAAAATAAAAAGAAATACTAAACGGACTCTAAAAATTACGAAATAAACTTTCCCTGGTTTCTAAAATCAAGCCCGATAAAGTGAACATTTATCTGGGCCCAAACTACAACTTTGAAAAACACGCATTTTTCCTAAATTCAATTAAAAATACCGAAAAACTCCGAAATAAATCTTATTTGATTTTTTTATTAAATCCTCAATATTTCTATATTTTGGGAAAGTCATTTTATTCCCTCTCTCATATTTTTGTTATAGAAATAATTGATGATAAAATAAATAAAATCAAATGATCCTGTTTACAAAATTTGAGGAAACTCAAATATGTAAATAACGAAATCCCCAACTCTCTTCGTGGGTCCTTGAGTTGCTTAGGATTTTCTAGGATCAAAACCAAAAGCAAAATAAAATATGATATGCATGATGATCTAATGTATAACATTCCAAATTGAAAATTTCGGATGTTACAGTCAACAAGCGGCTTGATGAGGCTCAAGTTATGTAATTCTTCGGGCGGCATCAGGTAAGAGGAGCTTCATGCCAGTGTCTTACAAGGTGTGTGCTTGACGCAGATGGTACGGCCGCCGTGGAGAATCTTAGGGCAGAACTTGCCCGAGATAAGGAGCAAGCCAGAAAAGGCGATGCGGCTGCCGAGAAGGCCCTTGAAGAGCTGAGAGCCAAACATGCTGCTCACTGCCGAAGCAAAGAAGAGATGGCCGAGATGGCCGAGAAGTTAAAGAGCGCTGTAGACCGTTGCAAACTTCTTGAGAAAGAAGACCGGGCGAGACAGACGGACTTAGAGAAGGCCGTTGCCGATGCCAAGGACGCTCGCTCTGCGATGAGAGCTACGAATGAGGAGCTGCGTCAGGCCGAACAGATTGCGGCTGGAAAGCCCTTTATGCTGCGAAGGAAATTTTATGATCCGAAGTTTGCTCCGTTGGACCGGATGTGGAGTGTGGAGGATACCTATCTGGACTTGGCACCGAGTGCTGCTGATGCGACCGAACACTTTCGAGATCAGAAAGATCGCGAAGTGGAAAAGCTTTTCTGGTCGCAGTTTCACAATCCAGAGCGTCCACTGGCAGTGGATGATCGTTTGGCTCAATGGGCCGAACTGAATAGGTTGTCTGGACTCGCTATGAAGTACGTCATGGGTCACCTGTGGCCGGGGAGATCGGAGCCGAAGAGTTATTTCAGCTTGGTGCAGCAATTCCTTGACACGGTGCCACGTATAAATGCAATGAAGAGGTCAGCATGCATAGAGGGCGCTAGGATGGCTCTTGCCCGTGTTAAGACATACTGGGCAGAGATGGAGACCACCGTTGTTGCGTCCCGAGATTCAGACAAAAGCCGAGTACCCTCCGAGCACTATTTTCAGGAAGTTCTTGAAGGCGCTCGTGTAATAGAGACGCAGTGCCCGAAAGATGCTATGTTATGATAGCATATGTAATTATAAAGTAATATTTTGATAAACTGTAGTGGCCTTTTTTATACTTGTGCCTCCAAGTATTGGGAACACCTCCTGTGCGGCCATTTTAAGATATATATATATATATATATATATATATATATATATATATATATATATATATATATATATATATATATAGAATCTGAAAGATGGCAGTTGTTGGCTTCAGCCCCCACACACATAGTGCGGGGGTGCTCGCAGAAGACGCATTTTCACACTTAACCCAACGTCTTGGTCCTACAAAGGAGGTGATAGCGCAGCGGGCCAGGCAACCGGACTATAATGCTTTAACACTTTCACTTAGCCATAGGAGTTTGACAAGGGGACTCTTTAGGTAGGTCCTTGGTGGCAACTGCGCTCGTCCGAATTCGGGGCGCGTATGTGCCTGACCGGGAAGCGGCCCTTCGTTAAAGCGGAGGAATCCGATAGATTCCGATAGGTCATCGAGTGGCTGACCAGTCTCACGCTACATCATGACAGTCAGTTTTCGGCTTTCTCTACTGAGGTGCTTGCCCGGCCAAACCGGGGGCACAATCGTAGTAGTTCTCCTGGTGCTACCTTAGCTGATAGAGTGGAACGTAAGGTAGCCGAACTCAGGAGCCGGGCAACCCAACATTTGACCAAAGACATGATTCGGAGCTGATGCATATAATGCCAAAACTCGCGACGCCGAACACTCCCTAAGGTGTTTGGTCTTTATGAGTGCGGGCGAAATAACACTCTTTATTAAAAAAGCCCCTAGTGTCCAGGTACGTGCAAAAATTTCTGACATGGCCACATGCCAAGACGCCAGCCTCCTCCTTGGTTATATCAGAAAAACCAGGGGATGTGTAGCAACAAGAGACAGTAAAAAAGGTTTACGCAGGGTCTTAATCTAAAAAGAATCCTTTAGGACGGGTCCCTACTGCACGTCTGCGCCTGTGTCTTCGTTGTGCCGTATCCTGGATGGGCGCCGCACGACGTTCATCTGTAAAAGAGAGGAACTGAGTTGAAAACGGGTCGTGCTGAACAAAAGTTTAAAATAAACAAAGTGTAAAGTAAAATATATAAAATTGAGCTTTATTGTCTCTTATTGTATATGCATGGAGCCCCTAGTGCAGGGGTATATGGCCACTAAGCCTGCATCAATGATGATTTTGTACCGAACTCGTCTATCCGCGTTCGTGGTCTTTAATGACCTATTTGGAAGTTTTTTTGGCCGGTGAGGCCATTTTACTGTGGGGCTGTCAAAGCGGCCGCACAGTCCCCCGCTTGGGGAGGCGCACTTTAGTGCTTCCCCTTCAAAGAGATAATGCCTCGTGGACCGGGCATCTTAAGCGTGAGAGATGCATAATGCGGTATTGCGTTAAAGCGGGTGAAAGCTTCGCGTCCCAGTAGTGCTTGATAGCGACTTGAGAACGAGACGATATGGAAGGTAAGCTTTTCGCGGCGGAAGTTATCGGCAGAGCCGAATATAACTTCGAGCCGGAGAAAACCCATACAATGGGTGTCCGGACCAGGTGTTGCCCCTTGAAAGGAGGTTTTGCTGCGGCGGATTCTTGCTGGGTTTATCCCCATGTGCTGGATTGTATCCTGATATATCAGGTTTAGTCCGCTGCCGCCGTCCATAAGGACATTTGAAAACTGGAGTCCGCCAATTATTGGATCGAGTATCAAGGCAGTCCAGCCTACATTCTTGATATTCCTAGAATAATCTAGCTGATCGAAGATGATCGGTTTTGACAACCAGTGGCAGGACCCTTTGGGGATGGGCCGTGTGGTGCGTACCTTTACGGGCACCACGCGTTTTGTTATGTGAAGTGAGTTCACTGTTTTTACTTCTTGTGGGAAGTTCTTTTGTTTCCTGGTGCTCTGCTTTTGGGGTTCGTCCACGTCTTCGCTTGGTGTGTCGAGCCCCTTGTGTTCGGCATTGAGTCTGCCGGATTGTTTGAAAACCCAACAGTCTCTGTGGGAATGGTTAGCAGGCTTCCCGGGAGTACTGTGTATCTGACATATCCTGTCCAGGATTTTATTTAGGTTGGATGGATCGTCCCTGTTATCCTAGGGGGCGATTTTTCCTGATTTTGTCGTGAGCCTTTGAATCCGGCATTGACTGCCGTGCTCTTCGGACTTTTGTCCTTAGTCCAGCGATGGTCCTTATTGCGTCGCAGTTTTCCGTTTCCATCCCTAGTTTCGGATGTACTTGGGTCGTTGGGGCTGCACCTTGCCAACCAGCTGTCCTCCCCTGCACAAAAGCAGGTCATGAGGCTTGTTAGTGCGGCCATTGTTCTTGGCTTTTCTTGGCCGAGGTGTCTGGCGAGCCATTCGTCTCGGACGTTATGCCTGAAAGCTGCTAAGTCTTCGGCGTCCGGACAGTCGACTATCTGATTCTTTTTAGTGAGGAATCTATCCCAAAACTGCCGAGCTGATTCTCCGGGTTGTTGAGTTATGTGACTAAGATCGTCTGCATCCGGAGGGCGGACATAGGTCCCTTGAAAGTTTGCTCGGAAAGCATCCTCGAACTCTTCCCAGCTTCCAATTGTGTTTTCGGGAAGACTTTTAAGCCAATGCCGGGCTGGCCCTTTAAGCTTAAGGGGTAGATATTTTATGGCGTGGAGATCATCTCCTCTAGCCATGTGTATGTGGAGGATATAATCCTCGATCCAGACTCCAGGGTCTGTTGTTCCATCATATGCCTCTATGTTTACGGGTTTGAATCCCTCTGGGAATTCATAGTCCAGGACCTCATCGGTGAAACATAGGGGGTGTGCGGCGCCCCTGTATTTGGGTGTGCCGGATTCTGATGATGGCTTTATAGCGTTGCTTACGAGAGCTTGCTTTCTTGGCCCATAAATGGACCTGACTGGGCCATGATGCGAATCCTTAAGTGGGTCGCATGCCGATTTAGGTGCGGTGTTGATTGCCGCTTTATGGGGTCGTCTATCCGACCGTGTGGCTTTTTCATTTTTTGAATGCGAGGGCTCTAGGGCCTCTTCGTCGAATTCAGGCAGTAGCTTTCTTTTCGGATAGCTTTTAGTGCGGTGACTGTCGCCGTACTTATCTGTGGTATTGATTACTTTGCTCCTTCTAATCCGGAGTGCGTCTTGCGCTGCTTTTAGCTTCCACTTCTGCTTCTTTAGGCTGCGTGCGGTTGCAGCGAGCCTCTCGTGGAGATTCTTCTGCTCCATAGGTTTATTCGGCGTGAGGTCGTCCGGAATGCCGTATTCACCGGAGGAGGGATGTTCGGTTTCTCTATCTGTGTTGCCCTGTTTGGACGGTTGCTCTAAGGCCTGCTCGTCGTCTACCGGCTCATCCTTCTCTATGGCTGGGTTTTTGTTGAGGCGGGGCTTGGGTCGGCGTTTACGCCGACGCTTTGATTGCTTTTCGAGGGTTCGATCTCCCATCCCATCCCCTTTTTCCTCGTTGTCGCTTCCTTTAGGGGTATCCACCATGTAACATCATGAGATGAGGTGGCTGTCCAATGCCCTATGGGCGTTGGTTCGTCGGTATCTCCTGCATCGTCATCCATGCTGTCGATGTCTCCAGAGTCGAAGTTGAGCACGTCGTTTAAATTGTCGACAGTGGCTACCAAGTGGGTGGTGGGTGGGCTTTGAATTTCTTCATCGTCCGTATCCCATCCTCGCTGACCGTAGTTCGGCCAGGGCTCTCCTGATAAGGAGAGAGTCTTGAGAGAGATCAGGATATCGCCACAAGGCGAGTGCTGAAAGATGTCTGTGGCGGTGAACTCCATTATCGGCGCCCAATCAGATTCAATTGGCAGGGGCGCGGGGGGTTCGGAGTCTGGGGAGGAGTCCGGATCCTCGGAGTCACGGGTCGTGCAGAGTGCGGGGCTAGCGTTTGGCTCGATCGCTTTCGGGATCGCAGCCCCCGAGGTGACGTCCAACTGCTCATCCTCGATTGGCGCAATAGGCTCCGAGTTAGGGGTTGGAACCGATGTGTGTGCGGCCTACAGGACACTGTCCGGAGGCAGAGCTAGATCATGCCCCTCGAGATAGTGCGGCGCGCTTGGCCGTGGCTCGAACCCGTCGAAGATCAAGTCTCTGCGGATGTCAGCCGTGTAGTTTAAGCTTCCAAACCTGACTTGATGGCCAGGGGCGTAGCTTTCGATCTGCTCCAGGTGGCCGAGCGAATCGGCCCGCAGAGCGAAGCCACCGAAGACGAAGATCTATCCGGGGAGGAAAGTCTCACCTTGGACCGTATCGTTGTTGATGATCAAAGGAGCCATCGGGCCTAAAGGCGACGACACAGAGGAACTCTCAATGAAAGCACCAATGTCGGTGTCAAAACCGGCGGATCTCGGGTAGGGGGTCCCGAACTGTGCGTCAAGGCCGGATGGTAATAGGAGACAAGGGACACGATGTTTTTTACCCAGGTTCGGGCCCTCTCGATGGAG
This sequence comes from Triticum dicoccoides, assembly GCF_002162155.2. Classification (NCBI taxonomy): domain Eukaryota; kingdom Viridiplantae; phylum Streptophyta; class Magnoliopsida; order Poales; family Poaceae; genus Triticum; species Triticum dicoccoides. The sequence continues at coordinate 431,629,836 of NC_041386.1, forward strand.
GTAATACCCTACTCCTGCTTGATTAATATTGATGATATGGGTAGTACAAGAGTAGATCTACCACGAGATCAAGGAGGCTAAACCCTAGAAGCTAGCCTATGGTATGATTGTTGTGTATGGAGTTGATTGCCTACGGACTAGAACCCTCCGGTTTATATAGGCACCGGATATGGTTAGGGTTACATAGAGTCGGTTACAATGGTAGGAGATCTTGAATATCCGCATCGCCAAGCTTGCCTTCCACGCCAAGGAAAGTCCCATCCGGACACGGGACGAAGTCTTCAATCTTGTATCTTCATAGTCCAGGAGTCCAGCTGAAGGTATAGTCCGGCTACCCGAACACCCCCTAATCCAGGACTCCCTCAGTTAGGATTAGTGGAACTGCTGTAATGTGAAAGGATGGGATTACTAGGAGCAAACTGCTACAATGTTAAAGGATGGACGAGGACGATTAGGAGTGAACTACTAGAGGTTTTCCGATTGTAAAATGTTGATTGGGGCGTGCGAACGGCGGGGTAGTAGCTTTCACGATAGATAAATGGCTCCATGCATAGCACTATGGGGGCCCAATTAGATGTCATGTCTACTAGACCCACTTCGTAGGCCTCACAGTATTGCATCTGCGTGTTTGCACATCAAGCGTCGGGAAAATCTCAGGTGATACAAAGCTTTCCATGCTCCCATGATACGGGCTTCTAAGAGCCCTTGGATCTGAGATCGAACGGTTGCATGGTGTGGTTCTAGACCTATGGGTGAATATCACATCCTAGAGGGTTTTTCTGCAAATTTTCAACAACTTAGCATGGGACCATTCGATCTCAGATCCTAGGGCTCTCAGCAGCCCGTATCATGGTCGCGCCTACCATGACTGTCACCTCGCTCGCTCCCTTGGAGATTTCAGATGGATATAAATGAGAAGGTTTTCTTGCCTAATTCGCATGCATGAAACTACTTCCTCCGTCCAAGTGTGTTAGGCTATGTGATGTTGGCATGTCATACATAGTCATCACTTATACTCACTCATACAACACAGTTAGCTATAAGGCTGGCCATAAGAGTTTTTTTACTTCTCTCGATCTCTTTCTTCATAGAAAAGTATTTATTGCATTTGCCAAGGAGTGCATATATACTCCCTCTGCGCTTGAAAGAGTGCACTTCCAACTTTGTTGGAGGGTCAAACTATCACAAAGTTTGACTGAGTTTATGCAAAAATATGTCAATGCTCGTGAAACCAAATTGGTATATGGAGAAAATATATTTTATCATGAATCTAATGCTACTAATTGGATGGCATAAATGTTGGTCTATTATTGTATAAATATGGTCAAACATAAAAAAGTTTGACTTTCCAACAAAGTTGGAAGTACACTCTTTCAAGACGGAGGGAGTAAGTAGCTAGGGTCTTGCATGAGAGCTCACTCCCACCATTTTTCCATGTCTCTCTCCTCCACATATAAGTGAATGCCATGTAAGCGGGCTATAAGCCCGTTAGTGTAGAGTACTTGTTCTTAGCACCTATATACCATGGAGGGGATCAGGGGAGACTCACCCCGGTCATAGCGCCATAGTAATAATGATAATGGCTAGTCAAATCATGGGGTCCCACCTATCCAGTAGTAACGAGCTGTCAAATCACATGACCCTATGTTTCTAGCAGTAAGTTGAATCCGCTACTCCCTCATCTTCTAGCCTCTCTGTCGAACTGACTAGGCGGAACTTCCCCGCGGGAAATGCCCCGCCCTTGACTTTTAAATATATTTTTGTATCCATGGACTGCGTCATGGAGCAAATCTAGAAGAAAATGGCGGTACACATGTATACACCATGCCCCCGCGTTCGCGTCGCACCCCAGATGGTCCGTTAGTCTAGCACACCACTCACCGAATGGAACATGTGTCATATTGCATTTGCACACACACCTGGGACCACAATTGAGAACCGACCATAGGCATACTCCCCTATCTCCACAAGTCAGCTGAGTTAATAGAAGCGAGAGACAAGTGATGATACTAGAGCAGTGATATACACACGTCGTTGCCTGTACGATCCCTGCACGACACGGGAGATTAGTTCGTCCATGCATGTGACCATACTCCAGCATACGGCTGGATTGGCTATCGTCTACATATCATGCACGATGTGTTGTATAGGGTTGTAGTTCTGATGAGAAATCTCAAAAAGGAGCACCAGTAAATTTGAATCCATTTTTCTGGTATAAATACAAATCTACTCCAGTTACCATAGGCGGCTAGGGAAACCTCTCCCCTCCATGCTTCACCGGTGAGCCAATGGATTTGCCTTTCCCCTCTTCCCACCACTCTCGGCCGGTGGCGGGGAGGGGAATCCTGGTCCATCCACTTGGGTTATTAGTTTATGTTAGGGTTTTTGTCCTGGCATGCGCAGAGCTCACGCAGATGTTGGGGCTTCTTCTCGGAGTTTCACTTTCGGCCTCTGATCCTCCTTGAGCTCATTCGTCTACACATAGTCCATGGAACTCTAGCATAGATTCTTGCCGTCTCCTTTGGGGTGGTTAGGTTAAGGTTTCTTGTCATCTTGCAAGATTAGGTGCCATGTTCTTCGGATCACTATGAGGGTTAAACAACGACAATTGTGTTTCTCTAGGGCGCTGGTCATCGGGGGCACATGCACGAAGACTATCGGGCTGCCATCTAGGTCAAGCCGGCTATGTTAATTAGGACATCGGACATTGATTGATGCCTTATCTATGAGTTCGTCTTTAATTTGAGCTTTGATACTCGTCTAGTCTATCCGTAGGGATGTAATCCATGGAGCTCCAGTGAGGTTAGGGTTTCTTGTCATGTGGCATTTTTTGGTGTTATGTCAATCCGGTGCTTCAGATCAAAATGAGGAAAACTGCACCTCTGGGGCGGTGCTCCTTAGCGGCACATGCCTGAAGACTTCTCAACAGCCATGGACGAGGTCAAGCCAGCTCTAGTAGAATAGCATCGATAGCAACATGTTGACAACTCATTTTGACTGCAGTTGGTCGTTCGGTGGTCTTCGAATCTCGATGTATTTTTCATCAAAGGTGCTTTGTACCACTGGCAAACACTCATAATAGAACCGGTCATTAAAAGAAGATTGCATCTAGTTTTTGTCGAAAAGCAGAACCAAGACTGATGTCCCTTTACATTTTTTTGCAAATGCCAAGATCACGAATTTTCAAAATTTTGATTTCACTTTCTGTTGAAAACAAATACATTTCAACCTGTAGCTAGCTATTTGAAATGTAAATTATGCATGTTTTATATGTATAACGTGGTAATCAAACAAAATATATGGTGTGCCTTCATTTAGATGTGAATTGCAAAAGCCACACATTACCTCAAATTCAAACTACTTTGTCAATGGATGCAATGTGTTCAAACGCTGCCATCCATATCTTAATCTAAAATGAGTTCGGGCTTGTTCAGTCTATATTTTCACCCGTGATAATTTGACTCATGTGGTTGTTCGATTAATCGAGGGTTGGTGACGAGAAGTGAGCAATACAAAGTGTGACCTAACCCGTATGCCATTTCAAACGATTGTTTTTTGGAGGGAAAAAGGAAAACTACTCCACTATATAGGCAGGAGCCTCCACGCTTGCTTGCTAGGGTTTCTCTCTTCACACACTCTCGTCCTCTCCAGATCTAAACATGACAACATTGGCCACACACACACTCTCTCTCTGCTCACCGCTGGTCACAGATCCGACTGGATCCCCTTCGTCGGGGAAGGTGAGAAGGTGCAACGTTCACGCGGTCATCATCAATGACGGCTCTGACCCACTGCCTACGTGTCCCAATTAGCGTGCCTTGCCATTCTCTTCCACGCAGCGCTGGCCAGGGAGGGCCTCCGACCCCTTCTTCCTTGTTGTCATAGTATCTGCAGATCCGGCCTCCCGCCGCCCACCTAGCCACATCTCGGCGACCCTCGAGTATATCTTCCTTCAAAACTGACCATGTTTTACTACCGCAGCTCCTCACGTCGTTGCATGTGTATCTTTTTCTACTTATTATCCCCGCACGTAGATAGGATCGATCGGCTGTTCAAAAGCCACCTAAATTTTTACTATTAAGAGGTAAAACTACTTCATACTGTCGAATCTACCTGGTTCAAATAGGGAAGAAAGGGTGGGGGTGGGTGAGGGGGAGTTGTGTCCTGAATCTAGGACTTGGTCGTAAGAGGAAAGAATGGGGGCGAAAAGTAGTAGAGACTGGCTATCCAACTGGTCTCTTGGTCTAAGAGGGAAATAAAGGGAAACTCAGTACAAACTCAATATAGAACCGATCTATTGGTTGAAAAAGGAAAGAAAGTGGGGATTGGGGGACAAGTCAGTAGAGTATGTCCAACACAAGATTTGCTGCCCTCACACAGTAAAAGGTGTCTATACTGAGCAAAAATGGGACCAACCCACATATTTTGTTTGGATGTTTGTTGCCCTGAGCCCGTCTTATCTATTGCCACTAGTAAAATGTAGCAATCCCACTGTTAAAGTAAGGACACGTTAAACCAATGTGGTTTTCAATGTAATGCCTCCAGCAATATGAATCAATGGCATTGTTTTTCATGTCCTGCTATATTTCCCATGAAGATAAGTAAGTTGCTTCTTTTTGTTTGAAATGTAACCGTGCTGGTCTGCCTACTCTCCCGTGCCCTTATACCAAGTATTTAGCATTTGTTAATCTAACGTTGCTGGTTAAATGAAGCAATGACACCATTATTGTAATGTCGTATTTAACGGTTGTCATAGTTAATTTTAATGCCCACACTAATATCAAGCAATGCTACTACTTTATAAATTGCTATTGTCCTTGTGTGATTGCCATTCAGATAAGGAACATGCTTCTTTTCATTTGCTGTATGTTTCATCACTTGTTAGTCACCCTCCTTTCCACCTTTTTGTGCAACAGAGATATACATTTCACCTAGTGGTGCTGTGCGGTTAATCTCCTCCAATAGTTAATTGATACGTCTCCAACATATCTATAATTTTTGATTGTTCCATGCTGTTATATTATCAATCTTGGATGTTTTATAATTATTTTATAGTCATTTTATATCATTTTTGGTACTAACCTATTGACATAGTGCCAAGTGCTAGTTGTTGTTTTTGCATGTTTTTTACATCGCAGAAAATCATACCAAATGGAGTCCAAATGCCATGAAACTTTACAGAGATTTTTTAGGGACCAAAAGAAACCTAATGGGCCCTGGCAGCGCCTGGGGGGTGCTCCGAGGAGAGCACAACCCACCAGGGCGCGCCAGGAGGTCCAGGCGTGCCCTGGTGGGTTGTGCCCACCTTGGGTCCCCCCGGGCTGCCTCTTTGCTCTATAAATACCCCAATATTCCCAAAACCCTAGGGGAGTCGACAAAATATTGATCCAGCCGCCGCAGAGTCTAGAACCACCAGATCCAATCTAGACACCATCTCAGATCGGGTTCACCACCTCCATTGGTGCCTCTCCGATGATGCGTGAGTAGTTCTTTGTAGACCTTCGGGTATGACCTTAGTAGCTATATGGATACCTCTCTCTCGTTTAATTATCAATACAATGGTCACTTGGAGATCCATATGATGTAACTCTTTTTGCGTTGTGTTTGTTGGGATCCGATGAACTTTGAGTTTATGATCAGTTATTGCTTTTTTATATCCATGAAAGTATTTCAGTTTCTTTGATCTCTTTTATGCATGATCTCTTATAGCCTTGTATTTCTTCTCTGATAGTTGGGTTTTGTTTGGCCAAATTGATCTATTTATCTTGCAATGGGAAGAGGTGCTTTGTAGTGGGTTCGATCTTATAGTGCTTGATCCCAGTGAGAGAAGGGGAACCAACACATATGTATCATTGCTACTAAGGATAAAACAATGGGTTCTATCTCTACATAGATAGGTCTTGTCTACATCATGTCATCATTCTTATTTCATTACTCCGTTTCTCCATGAACTTAATACACTATATGCATGCTGGATAGCGGTCGATGTGTGGAGTAATAGTAGTAGATGCAGGAAGGAGTCAGTCTACTAATCTTGGACGTGATGCCTGTGTAATGATCATTGCCTGAATATCATCATTATTATTTGAAGTTCTATCAATTACCAAGCAATAATTTTTTTCACCCATCATTTGCTATTTTTCTCGAGAGAAGCCACTAGTGAAACCTACAGCCCCGGGTCTCTTTCTCATATATTTGCCTTTGCGATCTACTTTTCCTTTGCATTTATTTTCAGATCTATTAATCCAAAAATATAAAAATACTTTGCTGCACTTTATTTTATCTGTGATCTATTTATTTAATCTATTACAACTTTATCCCGTCTGCGCACCAATTTCTGGCGCCATTACCCGAAAGGGATTGACAACCCCTTTAACACGTCGGGTTGCGAGTGGTTGTTATTTGTGTGCAGCGGCTGTTTATGTTGTGTTCCTTGGTTCTCCTACTGGTTCGATGACATTGGTTTCATATCTGAGGGAAATACCTACCGCCGTTGTGCTGCATCATCCCTTCGTCTTTGGGCAAATACCGATGTAGCTTCAAGTGACATCATTAATTAGTCGTCACTGTCACCATAATGGCACTTTCCACAAAAGAGGGGGTTTCCCTCTGATTTCATTAAAGAAACTGAACCATAGAGAATCATTATCTGACATCACCTGAGTCTGAATGGGAATTTATGCAACTACTACTAGAAAGGACTTACTACTAGCAGGAGACAAGTTCGCCACATAAGCTAGGCAGGTAGGGGGATGCGGCCCCAGCTCAACCAAGTTTGGATTGCAACCCAAAAGCTACAACAGAAACATCAGGGGGGAAGATAGGGATTGAAAGAGCCAGCTTCAGTATCCTAGTCTAAGCACCCCCGGCCTCCATCGTTGCGACGCACGGTACACCTCACTTGCCACCTGCTAAACCCTAGTGCCACTGATAAAATAAAGTAATAGTATAGTTAAAATAGAGCTACTATCCTCTCTATCATTTCATTTCCAATGTAGATAATGAAAATGCGTCTCTCTGTTAGTATATGTTTCATCAACTAGTCCCATTATTAATGTAATGACATGTTTAAGTGTTTCTGCAAATAGAGATGCTTAATTTTAGTAGAACTGCACAAAAATAGAGATTGGAATGGCTCAAGGCCCCTCTTTGCACCGTTGGACACTGATGTTCATCACTTGCAGAAGGTGTATCGGGAAGAAGTGGGTTGATTTCCAATATCTGGCCTACCGTATGAAGCGTCGTAGGGCTCATCTCCCCTCACAGCATGGCATATTGTGATACTTTTGTATTTTTTAATAAAGGTATTGTATTGCAACCTTTTCCTATTAAGTAAATGAAGTTTCTTCTATTTATTAGTGTATGTTTCATCAACTAGTGCCACTATAATGTAATCATGCTTTTTCATTATCTATGCAAACAGGGTTATTCAACTACATTTTAGTGGAACTACACAAATGTTTGGATGGAACCAGCATATATGCAGAGTGGGAGGTGCCAATATCTAACATAAACGTGGCATGGAAAAGCACACATGCTCAGATGGTTCCTCAAGTTCTTGCCGACCCTGCAGAACATTTTAATCTGTCGGTGTTTGACGTGCACTTTACTTGTTGTTTCAGTGTTGTAGCAAATCCTCTAATCAAATAGCTTATATTGGCACTTTTGTAGGGAGTACTTTTTTTCTAAAAGAAGGACCAATCGATTTTTCTTTATTTGTATACATTCTCACAACTTTGTTTTAGTTCCAGAGCTCTTTTAGGGTGATCGGCGTAGTACTTGGAGTACTACACAGTACTTACCCGTATGATTTTTATTAGCCATTACACTAATTGTATGCATAGCAGATGGAAGATTAGGTCTAGTGCAAAGCTTACCTTAAACCCTACCACCACCATTGAGATGAGGCAAGCAGCAAGGGAACCATGGAGAAAAGCGGGCAAGCGACGTTGAGCTATCTGGCCTCCTCCTCTTTCGGTGGAAGAACGAATACTCCGGTGGCTCCGGCTGGTACTGCACCCTCACGAACAACACACCTAACTTGATTGATTCGTCACCTTCTAGATGCTTGACCTTCGATCTATACACCCACCATCTCCGTCTGACTTTCGCCTCAGGCGAATCTGTCTACTCCATCACCTAGAGGAGATACTTGATGAACTCGAAGGACTGCGGTGCGACTACTTCCCAGAAGTACATCGCCACTGTCTCGCTCTTTCTCATACATTACCACATGGCCCTCACCATCCTCGAAACCTACCACTTGTTGTCAAACCAAGTCAGGATCTCCTTCAACCTGGCTAACTTCGTGTCGGTGCACAAAAGGAGGGGTCCTATTTTGTACCCCTTTACTTGTGCGTGGGTAGTTGGAGCCGCGCCTCCGGCCACACCTAGCGGGGCAGAGGAAGGAAGCAAAGCCACAAGACAACCAGAGCAACACCAAGCCAAAAACACGAAGAGCAGAAGGGCGAGGTGAACTCCCCGGCAAGGCCCTTGCCGGGGCGGACTCCACAGCCCCGGCAAGAACCTTGCCGGGGAAACTTGCTCAACACCAGCAGAGCCGCCGCCCTTGAGCCAAAGAGTTCCAACACCATCAACCACTTTGGAACCGAAGCTCGGGAGGCACCTCCATGGTGGCATGCAGATCTTTGTGGAGACTAGAGGCACACAAGACTAGATGATAACCAGAAGACGACGATCCTTGGCAGGATCCTCGCCGAGGATACCCACGAGCCCCCTCGGCAAGACCCTTGCCGGGGCGCCCACGACGCCATGGCAAGACCCTTGTCGGGGCCCCGGCAAGACCCTTGCCAAAGACATCTGCGGGGGCGCAACTAGGCCCACATCTGCCAAGACTCCACCACCATTCCCATGCAGCTACCAGCCCACCAGCTAGGCGAGCACCTGCGTGGCAACGTGCGGCCACTAGGCCAACTCAGCAAGCACCTGCGTCGTGGCATGCAAATCTTCGTGAAGACTCTGCCACCGCACCAACTCAACAGCCAGCCAGCCAGCATGGCGCTACACGCCTCGTCAGTCCGGACGCGCGTCGAAGCCAGGCGAGGCGGCAATAGCTAGGACGAGCTTCCTTGCCGTCGCCGATAATGAAAGAAGGGCACGTCGGCAGCACATTAAATGTGTTTGTCCTATGGTGCCAGGAGATAGACTCGACTACTGTATAGCTTTCCACCTCCTGTGTGCCACTGTGGCAGCCCCTTTGACTATACAAGGAGGCCCGCGGCATACTGAGAGGGGATCCAGATTTTTTGGACCCGGCACGCGTTGTAGCTAGTCCAAGAACATCAGATAAACATAAACCACTAGGAGTATGGTATTATGCATCACTTGCGGCCCGAACCTGGATAATCCCCCTGCGTTGATCTCTCAATCCCGCTCTTTCCATAGCCCTGCGCCTGCCAACCGTAGCAAAAGGGATTCCACGTGATCCCATAGGCGTCGTTTCCCTCGACATCTTTGGTGCGCCAGGTAGGGGGCGCAAGCTGTGGAAATTTGGTTTTGGAGCCGACACATCGACTCTTTCATGGGGATGGCTTGAAGGGAGAAGGCGACGTCGATCTGCCGCCCTGTGGTGTCGTCCGCAGCTTCGACAGCCATCAGCGTGGCCTCGAAAAGCTAAGCAATGTAAAATTTTGTCTAATTTCATTTATATAAGTCTATCCTCCTCGAAAGATCTCTTTCCTTGTATGGGAAACCTGCACGCAATGGTACCCTTCTGCTATTGGCAACGCCCTTGACTCTGTCTCGAGTCCGCTCGACAGTTTATGCGGCCGCGCTGAGAACGGCAAGGTGCCCTACCCGCTACTAGCCGCGCTCTTGTCCGGTTTCGAGTCCGCTCGACAGTTCAAGCGACCGCGCTGGGAGCGGCAAGGTGGTTTTCCCGGCAGCATGCGCCCTCCTGGCAGGGTGCTAAGGATCCGTCCTCGAAGCACCACGGTATGGGTTTACGCACTGGCAGCCTTATCTCACCAAGCGTAGGGTGCAAATATACAAAGAAAGATCTAACGGGAAGATAGCATGCATGATATTGAAGTACTGCAGAGTTATATTACATCAAATAATCCCTGCGGTTCTAACTTATGATAAAATTGTATTGGTCTTGAACTCGCAGCGGCAACGAGACACGGGGTGCCTAGTCCCGGCGCTGGCCCTCCACCCTCTCAACTCCATCAACGCAGTTGATGATGGGCTTGATACGCTCCTTGAGCACTGCGAGGTCCGCCTCCTCCGGCAAGCTCTCCAACGCATTGGCAAAGTTGACGGCGGGGTTCCAGAACGCCACCTTGGTGAGTACCTTGGTTAGGGTGGCCCGGCAGAGCCTCCAGGACTCGTTCGCCAGATAAGTTGCTCGGCTGGAGCGGAGCTGTTCCAGGGCTCCAAGAACACCCTCGAAGAACATGGTCAGTCTGGCGTTGGGACTCACGTTTGGCTCTGGGAGGTACCTCACATTCGGCATCCCCATGGCAGCCAGCTTCGTGGTGATCCTACCAGCAACGTCGGTGAGGCGGCTGACCCAACGGTTAAAGCTCTTCGCGTACTCCTTGTGTTCGGCGGCATCATTCCTCCGCAGCTGCCTCTCCTCCTCCAGCCCCTTGGTCAGGGTCTCTTCCCTGCCACTGACCTCCGAAAGCGTCCGCTCAAGGCCCTCTAGCTTCAGCTTCAGGTCATTGATGGTGTCGTTGGCCTTGGAGAGCAGCTCGGCTTTGCCAAGGACTGTGTCCTGCGCCTCCACCAAAGCGCTGTTGGCCACGTCCTTCTCCTCCTTCAACTTCAGGACCTATTCCTGCTCGACCTCCAGCTCCGCCACCTTGACGGCATGGACCAGGGCTTGAGAATTAAGTGCCTCCTTGTGCCTCTGCTCCATCTCCTAGGTCTGCTGCGTGATGAGCTTCTCAACCTCCTCATCCTTGCCGCGGAGTGTGGCGGTGAGCGCCTCCTCACGGGCAGCAAGGTCCTCCTCCTGGGAGTTCAGCTCGTCCTAGTGCTGGTGACGGGCGGCCTCGTCCTTGGCGGCCTGTTCCTTCACCGTGTTCTGGGCTTTCTCGACGTCGGCCTGCTTTAGGATGAGCTCCTGTTTGCGCTCAGCCAACAGATCTTGGGAAACTTTTAGTTCATCGTGGGCCTGGCGGAACCAGGCCTGCGTCTCAATGACGCGCTCCTCGAGGTCCACCTCCGCTTTGTCCGCTGATGCCATCCTGGATTTCGCCTTGTCTAGGCGGGCACGGCGAAGCGCCTGGAGCTTTTGGAAGTTGACGCTCATGGCCCGAAGGAGCTGCTCCTCTTGGGAACCGTCGCCACCGGTGCTCGGTTCGTCGACAACCTCAAGCCTGGCGGCGGCGAGCACCTCATCATCGAACACCTCCCCCTCGGTGGGCGCCCTGGTGCTCGCTGTTCCTGGGAGATGGACGAACAGGTTGTCGCTCACCTTCAAATATTTGCCCGAGCCAGAGGCATTCGAGGAGGAAGGTTGATCGTCAACCAACCCCTCCCCGGCAAGCCCTTTGCCGGCCTCCCCGGCAGGCCCCTTGGCGGCCTCTTCAGCGGTGGTCTTGGCGGCCTCCTCGACGGCAATCTTTTTGGCCTCGTCCTCGGCGTCCTTGGCGACCTCCTCGATGACGGTGTCGATATCCTCCCGGACCGCTGAGGAAGGGACTGGATACCAAGAAGAGGAATGAGATGGAGCCAAGATAAAGATTAAAAAATAAGAATAAAGAACATGGACGAGAAGCGAACAACTTACCCGCACCAGGCCGGAAAGAAGTGGTGCCTTCCCCGCCAACATTCGTTGCCGGGGCAGAGCCACCGGCACCCAAGCTTGCTCCCTCCTCCACCATATGTGTGGGCTCGGTGGTCGATGCTCTTGCCGGGGACGCCTCTCTGGGCGGCGTAGTCGAGGGGTCGGCGTGTTGGGGGACCCCTCAGCGGCTCCTCCTGCTGTTGTTCTCCTCCTGCAAACTCGACAAGGTCAGCATCAAAGATTCCCACCCCAAGGCTCATCAGTGAAGGAGTGAGTGGCAGACTCACGCCGGGGGCTGAAGCCGGGGTTGCGCCGAGGGCTGCTGTCTGGGCTGCTCTCCACCAACAGTGGCGTATGCAAAGTACCCATTGAGGCCTTGGCCCTCTTCGCCACCCTCTGCGCTAGCATCTCTGTGTCCCTGTGAAGATGACACCAAATCAAAGGAAGATAACGCAGGCGTAATGTCAAGGGATGGTGGGGGCAGAATACTTACTCGTTCTCCACCTCCTCCTCCGCTAGCTTCCTCTTCCTTGTCGGGCTAAAGGACCCGAGGTCGAACTCAGCCTCCAAGGTGCTGTCCGAAGGAGGAGGAGAAGGGGATGGGGTCCGGTGCCGCTTGGACGAGGAAGAAGCAGTTGTTGTCCTCTTCGCCATCGCGCCTTCACCGCCTTCTTCGCTGCCATGGCCTTCATCGCCCTCGTCTCGCAAATGAGCTGCCCCTGGGCCGGCTGCCACTTCGTGGTCCTGCTGAGCTGGACTGGCTCGCCAGAGGTAGCCCGCCGCAGGACGCGCCGCCTCCCCGCGGCCGGGGCGTTGTTCACCTCGACCTCCTCTTCGCCCACGTCTTCAACAAGGGGAGCCTCATCGCCGGCGCCGCTGACCTCCCCGGCAGACTCCACCCACTGGGCGAGCTCCCTCTCCTCCGTGGCCGCGTTGGCCTCATCCTCCACGCCGCCAGCGCTGCCAGCCTCCCTGGCGAGCGCCGGCTTCACCGCCCTGGCAGCGATGTAGTCCAGCTCCGCCTTGGTGGTGTCCTGGATGAGCAGCGGCTCGTTGCGAATGTAAGCCTCCCACAAGGTGTCGAAAAACTCCTGCATCATCTCCACTGGCGGCTCTGTCCAGGACGGGTCAAGGCCATGTGCGTTGAAGTCCGGCATCATGGCGATGATGGCGGACTGGTCAGAGTTGTTGCTTAGTGGGACCACTCCCGCCGGCAACCCAAATAGGGGCCCCTGACAGCCTTGCTGGCCTTCGTGGCCCTGCCGGTCCTCTCAGCCCTGCCGTCACTTCCCACGTCGATCTGAAAGAGCCTTCGACAGAAATGGGCATGCCCCACCACCGTGAAGTTATGCTTCAACCTAGGGCGGAGCCTCATGACATCGGCCACATTCCTGAAGTCCCAGGCCGGCCTCCCCTTATTGTGCAGCGGGGAGATTCGGCGACGGATGATGTCCGCCCCAATCATATCGAGGGTGAGCCCGGCCATGGTGAGGCGATGGATCCAGGTGGTGGCGATCGAGAGCTTCTTGTCGTTGGCGTCAAGGTCGCTCCAGTCTGTGCGGTGGGTCGGCGGGCTCTGACGAACCCGGCAAAACTCCTGCGGGTCCTCCTCCTCAATCCAGCACCACCGGCCCCGCCACTCTTCCCACCTCTCCTTCTGGGCACCCTCCAGGTACGTGCCTTTCTCTTGGTTCCTCGAGATCCAAGCGATTCTCCCAGAGATGACGCCCCCTAGTTGGAGGTGAGGGGAGAAGTAGTGGTGGCAGAGCGCCGTTCTAGGGAGCACCCCTGCAAAGCCCTCGCAGTGGGCAAAGAGAGCCATGCACGCCACTGCGTTCGGCGTGAGATCCAAAAGATGGAAGCCGTAGGTGTGCATGATGTCATTGAAGAAGTCAGAGAAAGGAGGGCAGAGCCCGCAAGAGAAGAAATCAACGAAGAAGGGGTACCGATTTGGGACATCCTCGGCAAAATCGGCGGGGACGACGCGCGTGGCAGGGTGCCCCGTCGTCCTCCTCCCCCATAGGGGCAAGAAGGACTTCTTGAGGTGGACCGCATCGACCGTCGATAGGAAGTAGGCGAGTTGTGTCCGCCGCGCCACCGACGCTCTCCAGCGCCTCCTTCTCCCAGGCATCCTTGGCCGCTCCCTTGCCCCTGCTAGTTTTGGGTGCCATGGCAGCTGGGAGGGGGCGAAGGATCAAGAGCAATGGGGGCGCAGCGGCAGCAAGCAGAGAAAAGAACTTTGAATATTTCGCCAGAGGAAGAAGAGAGGAACAACGGTTCCAAGATTGGAAGAGGCGCAGAGGGTAAATGAGCAGCGCGCCGTGGTTTTTTCCTTTTGTATGGGGAAGGCGTGGGCCGCCTCTTTACCATTTACCACGATGTGACGCATGAGGGCAGCAACCGCCCCACGCACGACCCCCACATCATGCACGCCCCCCACGTCGCGCATTCAACACGGGTCGTGGGGAAGTGCAACTGGCGAGGGAGTTACTGCGGTACAACTCGGCCCCGCATGACCGCACACCATTTTGGGCCTAGCCGAACAACGCATCGCGCTTATGTATTGCCCAAGCTCGGGGGCTCCTATCGGTGCACAAAAGGAGGGGGTCCTATTTTGTACCCCTTTACTTGTGTGCGGGCAGTTGGAGCCGTGCCTGCGGCCACACCTAGCGGGGCAGAGGAACGAAGCAAAGCCACAATACAACCAGAGCAACACCAAGCCAGAAACACGAAGAGCAAAAAGGCGAGGTGAACTCCCTCGGCAAGGCCCTTGTCGGGGCGGCCTCCACAACCCCGGCAAGAACCTTGCCGGGGAAACTTGCTCAACACCAGCAGAGCCGCCGCCCTTGAGCCAAAGAGTTCCAACACCATCAACCACTTTGGAACCGAAGCTCGGGATGCACCTCCATGGTGGCATGCAGATCTTTGTGGAGACCAGAAGCACACAAGACTAGATGATAACCAGAAGACGACGATCCTTGGCAGGATCCTCGCCGAGGATACCCACGAGCCCCCTCGGCAAGACCCTTGCCAGGGCGCCCACGACGCCATGGCAGGACCCTTGTCGGGGCCCCGGGAAGACCCTTGCCAAAGACATCCGCAGGGGCGCAGCTAGGCCCACATCTGCCAAGACTCCACCACCATTCCCATCCAGCTGCCAGCCCACCAGCTAGGCGAGCACCTGCGAGGCAACGTGCGGCCACTAGGCCAACTCAGCAAGCACCTGCGTGGTGGCATCCAGATCTTCGTGAAGACACTGCCACCGCACGAACTCAGCAGCCAGCCAGCCAGCGTGGCTCTACACGCCTCATCAGTTCGGACGCGCGTCGAAGCCAGGCGAGGCGGCGATAGCTGGGACGAGCTTCCTTGCCATCCCCGATAATGAAAGAAGGGCATGTCGGCAGCACATTAAATGCGTTTGTCCTACGGTGCCAGGAGATAGACTCGACTACTTTATAGCTTTCCACCTCCTGTGTGCCACTATGGCAGCCCCTTTGACTATAAAAGGAGGCCCGCGATGTACTGAGAGGGGATTCATATTTTGTGGACCCGGCACGCGTTGTAGCTAGTCCAAGAACACCAGATAAACATAAACCAGCAGGATTAGGGTATTACGCATCACTTGCGGCTCGAACCTGGATAACCCCCCTGCATTGGTCTCTCAATCCCATTCTTTCCACAGCCCCGCTCCCGCCAACCGTAGCAAAAGGGATTCCTCGTCATCCCGTAGGTGTCGTTTCCCCCGACACTTCGCCTAGTCGCCGCCGGCGATTTGCATGATTTGCTTCTGCATCCTCTCCATAGATGTGCTTCTGAGAGGTGAGGTGTTGTCTTTGGAGGATGAGAGGAGAGACGAGGGTCTTGCAATGGAGACGAGTAGAGGCGAGATGGTGGTTTTCCAATGGAGAAGATGGGGAGGAGAGGGAGTGGTTTTGCAATGGAGAAGAGGGAGAGACAAGAAGGTGGATTTGGAATGGAGAAGATGGAGAGGAGAGATGGTGGTTTTGCAATAGAGAAGAGGGAGAGGAGCGTGCGGCGGCGGTTTATGATCGGATGGGAGGGGCGGGCGCTATGACTGCATGTAAATCAAAATCAATTTACCCTTCAATTAAGAAGCGACCTGCTACCTCTTGAGCATGCATTGGTTTTCCCTTGAAGAGGAAAGGGTGATGCAGCAAAGTAGCGTAAGTATTTCCCTCAGTTTTGAGAACCAAGGTATCAATCCTGTAGGAGATTACACGCAAGTCACCTAGTACCTGCACAAACAATCAAGAACCTTGCAACCAACACGATAAAGGGGTTGTCAATACCTTCATGGCCACTTGCAAAAGTGAGATCTGATAAAGATAATAAGATAAATATTTTTGGTATTTTTGTTGTATAGATTGAAAAGTAAAGATTGCAAAATAAAATAAATAGTAAACTAGAATTGTAGATTGGAAAATTATATCACTACTAGGTAAAACCCTAGCAGTAGCGCGGGTTTTGAGGCTATCAGCAGCGCGGGCAGCCGCACTACCAATAAGGCGCTACAGCTAACTGTTAGTAGTAGCGTGGTTTGCACCAGCGCTACTACTATTGACTATATCAGTAGCACTTTTCCAGAACACGCTACTATAAGTTAGTTGTAGCGCTTTCCTAGCCCCGTGCTACTGCTATGTGTTTCACCATTTTCCCCGCTTCCTACCTAGTTTCAGTTTCAATAGACTGCAATTTCCAGATACTAGGTACTACTAGATATCAATTTCATAAAGCATTATAGGTACTAGGCAGTACTACCTCCGTTCCAAATTACTCGTCGTGGTTTTAGTTCAAATTTGAACTAAAACCACGATGAGTAATTTGGAACGGAAAGAGTACTAGATAACAATTTCATATATAGTCAACATACATCCTCAAGAAGTACAAGGTGATATCGATGACGATCATCATATATAGTTCTATATGATATCGACGACGATCATCATATGTAGTTCTACATGATATTGACGACGATCATCATATGTAGTTCTAGATGATATAGCCACACACACATATGTAGTTCTAGATGATATCGATGACGATCATCATCCTCAAGCCTGGGTGGTGGGTGTTCTTGATAGTAATTAGGATGGCATGTCCAACATGAAGATTCTTGCCAGCGAGGAATCTCTTCCACCCAACCGAGTTTAAGTGTGCGCGACTGTCTGTATCCATGCGGTAAGTACATGTGGTGACGGAGCCCCTTGCGGTAAGGCGTAGTCCAGCTGAGCCTTATTCATCAGGCTCGATACCACAACTCACAGATATGTCCTTTGGCAATTTCTGAATAAGAAAAACATATCGATTAATACATAGCCTCGCACATACTCTTGCAAATATATTTCTATTAAGTCTAGATTTCTACACTATCAAAAGACACAGTACTACGCATTTGTACTAATTAATCATGAATTCTACTAATAAGTATATATGGATTATCTACATTATTAATAGTTCCTTGGATTCTACACTAATAAGCATGTGATCAGACTCTACACTAAAGCATATCATCGACTAGATTCCACAAAGCATATCATTGGACTCTACACTAAGCATATCATCGGATTCACTGAGCATATCATCGGATAATTTGCATTTGTAAGTATAACAATAAAGCATATATATATCATCAAATTACTACAGTCAGTATAACATACCATTTCATGCCGATCGACCATGGTACTTGTCAGGAGGGTCACGAATGGCACCCCGACAAAGTCATCACATGGTGGAATTATGTCCCATAGGTTGCACACCTCCTCCTCGCTCAGCCTCATTCTTTGAGCTACGATGGCTTCATGAAGTGGGTTCTCATCATCTTCATCGAGTGGGTCCTCATTATGTTCATCATCTTCATCATCTTCATCATCATCCTCCACCAGGTTGAGATAAATGACAGCCAGCTTGGGTCTTTCTGCTCTGAAGGACAAGCTGATCAACTCACCACCAGTAAGACGCATGCGGGCAAGGAAACGAGCCCATCCATCTCCTCCAATCTACGACATATTGCGTCCTTTCTCGACCTCCATAGTGTATGGCCCCCCAGGAGCCTCAAATGTCATAGTGTCTCCTGTCAGCTTGTTGAATTTCAACCTCACATTGCATGGGACGATTTGTGTAAAAAAAGAAAAATAAAACAATGCAGTAATGCCAACACTAAAAATAAAATAGTTGTTACATTTCATCTAATTTCTTACCTCCGCATGACGAAAACTCGGCTGGAAGTAGATGCCGAATAGCTTGCCAGTTGCAAGGCTGTTGGCGCACCTTGACTTGCATAGTCGACATGGTAGTGGTGGTGGTGGCACCATTTTCCTAAAGCAATATGAGCAAAGGATTAATGATCCACTTCACAGGAAAGAAAAACAGTAGCATGTGATATTTTTTGCTCTTCTTCAGTTATATTTTCATAGTGGAACCCAATCCCAAAAAGTAAACAACAAGCTCTCAATTAACTTACTAACACCTTCTATAATAGAACCAACAGCTAGCAGGCCAATGCCAAATCAGCTAACAAGACTCACAGACAACAAGTTCTTAATTAGCTTACTAACACCTTCTAGAATATCTCTAGATGAAGATATTCTTCTGCGAGAAGCAACTTCAGGGGCACCTTTTGCCAAAAAAACTATCTGGCCCCTACCAAAGGTATAATCCTAAGATCTATAATAAGTTATCTACAAAATCAAGGTACCACCTACCAAGACACATTTCATCTAATTTGGCCCCTATTGCCTAAGATAATTGATTAAAAAACAAGTGGCAAATTTATTTGGGATTAACTTAGCACTTGCAAACTAAATACTTGTACCACCTACAAAAGCATTTCAACTAAATTGGCATCTACATTTTGCAAAGAATAACTTATTACATCAATTCAACTAACTTGTACCACCTAGTTACCGATATGAAATTCGTAAGTCCTTGCTGCATCTAGGTATAGGGCAACCCTCGGGGGGTGCTGATGAGGAGGGGGGATAGCATGGTGACCTCGGTCGGGGGTGCTAACGAGGGGAAGGTCGGTGACTTTCCTATGAGAGGGGGCATCGACAGCGGCCGGCAAGGGCATCGAGGGCAGTCGGCCAAAGGCGCCCGGCCAGAGCTCGCGGGCGGTGACAAAGTGGGCGGCGAGAGGGTGGAGAAGCAGCTAGCAAAGGGGCGGCGAGAGGGGGAGGAGCATTACCTACGACGTCGGTGGTGGTGGCGCGCGGTGGAGGAGGAGAAACCCTAACCGCAGTTGTCGGCGTCGGGCGGAGGGGGATGATTGAGAGATGAGCGTGCGGGGGGCGGGCTGCATGTTTTGTTTTGCTATAGCAGTAGCGTGGGTACAGGGAGCGCGCTACTGCTAAGCCCAATATCAGTAGCGCTTTTTCCTGAAAAAATGCTACTGCTAAGGCTAAGCATGTAAAAACATCAAAAATATACATTGGTCATTGTTGATCTTTTTGTGTAGAATCTAAATAGTCAACATGAATCCTCACCGTCCCTGTATAGGCACAGGTGAAGATTCATATTGCAGCCACAAATCCTAACATACAGTTCAATGAAGACCAAGTGCTTGAGATAGTTTGAGAAGTAACATACTTAAGATGGTAAACACCTTGTTCGCTTAGCAGTATGGGATTAAACTTAATTAGTTGCAAGAGGGGGTGATACTTAGCAGCAACGAGTTTTAAAGAAAAACGCTGCTACTAAGTACTTTAGCAGTAGCGCGTCAAGGGGAAGGGCGCTACTACTATATCTAGCCTGAAGGCAACACCGTGGCAATTGTAGTAGTAGCTCTTGTTTCACCTAGATCGCTACTGCTACTGGGCTATTAGTAGCGTGGTCCTCTGAGGCTCGCTACTGCTAATTAGTAGTAGCGTTCGTTTTTAAACCTTGCTACTGCTAAGATTCTGTGTATAACGTTTTCCCTAGTAGTGTATGATATAAAATAGACCCATGGGCCATAGGTTTCACTAGTGGCTTCTCACATGATAGCATGTATTACGGTGGGTGACAAATTACTGCCGAGCAATTGATAGAAAAGCGCATAGTTATGAAAATATCTAGGCATGATCATGAATATAAGCATCACGTCCGTGTCAAGTAGACCGAAGCGATTCTGCATCTACTACTATTACTCCACACATCGACCGCTATCCAGCATGCATCTAGAGTATTAAATTCATAAGAACAGAGTAATGCATTAAGCAAGATGACAAGATGTAGAGGGATAAACACAAGCAATATGATATAAACCCCATCTTTTTATCCTCGATGGCAACAATACAATACGTGCCTTTCTGCCCCTACTGTCACTGGGAAAGGACACCGCAACATTGAACCCAAAGCTAAGCACTTCTCCCATTGCAAGAAAGAGATCAATCTAGTAGGCCTAACTAAACCAATAATTCGAAGAGACATGCAAAGATATCAAATCATGCATATAAGAATTCAGAGAAGAACCAAATATTGTTCATACATAAACTTGATCATAAATCCAAAATTCATTGGATCTCGGCAAACACGCCGCAAAAGAATATTACATCGAATAGATCTCCAATAACATCAAGGAGAAATTAGTATTGAGAACCAAAGAGAGAGAAGAAGCCATCTAGCTAATAACTATGGACCCGAAGGTCTGTGGTAAACTACTCACACATCATCAGAGAGGCTATGGTGTTGATGTAGAAGCCCTCCTTGATGGATTCCCCCTCCGACAGATCACCAGAAAAGGCCCCAGATGGGATCTCACAGGCCCAGAAGGTTGCAGCGGTGGAAAAGTGGTTTTGTGGCTCCCCTTGGTTGTTTTTAGGGTATAAGAGTATATATAGTCGAAAGAAGTATGTCGGTGGACCTATGAGGGGCCCACGAGGGTGGGGGCGCGCCTACCCCCTAGGCGCGCCCTCCTGCCTCATGGCCGCCTTGTTGTTGCATCTGTGACTTCCACTCCAAGTCTCCTAGATTGCGTTTGTTCCAAGAAAGATCCTCGCGAAGGTTTCATTCCGTGTGGATTCCATTTGATATTCCTTTTCTGTGAAACACTGAAATAGGCAAAAAAACAGAAACTGGCACCGGGCCTCCGGTTAATAGGTTAGTCCCAAAAATAATGTAAAAGAGCATTTTAAAGCCCATTAAACATCCAGAACAGATAATATAATAGCATGGAACAATCAAAAATTATAGATACGTTGGAGACGTATCAACATCCCCAAGCTTAATTCCTGCTTGTCCTCGAGTAGGTTAATGATAAAAACAGAATTTTTGATGTGGAATGCTTCCTAACATAATTTTCAACGTAATTTTCTTTACTATGGCATGAATATTCAAGCATACTAACCAAGCAATTATGTTTTCTCAAAATAACATAGCCAAAGAAAGCTCATCCCTACAAAATCATATAGTTTGGCCATGCTTCATTTTCGTCACACAAAATGCTCCTATCATGCACAACCCCGATGACAAGCCAAGCAATTGGTTCAAACTTTAGTGTTCTCAAACTTTTTCAACTTTCACGTAATACATGAGCGCGAGCCATGGACATAGCACTATAGGTGGAATAGAATATGATGATGGAGGTTGTGTGGAGAATACAAAAAAGGAGAAAGTCTCATATCGACGCGACTAATCAACGGGATATGGACGTGCCCATCAATTGATGTCAATGCGAGGAGTAGGGATTGCCATGCAACAGATGTACTATAGTTATAAATGTATGAAAGCTAAACAAAATAAACTAAGTGGGTGTGCATCCAACTTGCTTGCTCACGAAGACCTAAGGAATTTTGAGGAAGCCCATTGTTGGAATATACAAGCCAAGTTCTATAATGAAAATTCCCACTAGTATAAGAAAGTGACAAAATAAGAGACTCTCTATCATGAAGATCATGGTGCTACTTTGAAGCACAAGTGTGGAAAAAGGATAGTAACATTGTCCCTTCTCTCTTTTTCTCTCATTTTTGGGGCCTTTTCTTTTTTTGGCCTTTCTATTTTTTTCCTCACATGGGACAATGCTCTAAGAATGATGATCATCACACTTCTATTTATTTACAACTCAAAAATTACAACTCGATACTAGAACAAAATATGACTCTATATGAATGCCTCCGGCGGTGTACCGGGATGTGCAATGATTCAAGCGTGACATGTATAAAAAAATTATGAGCGGTGGCTTTGCCACAAATACGATGTCAACTACATGATCATGCAAGGCAATATGACAATGATGAAGCGTGTCATAATAAACGGAACGGTGGAAAGTTCCATGGCAATATATCTCGGAATGACTATGGAAATGCCATAATAGGTAGGTATGGTGGCTATTTTGAGGAAGATATAAGGAGGCTTATGTGTGATAGAGCATATCATATCACAGGGTTTGGATGCACCGACGAAGTTTGCACCAACTCTCGAGGTGAGAAAGGGCAATGCACAATACCGAAGAGGCTAACAATGATGGAAGGTTGAGAGTGCGTATAGTCCATGGACTCAACATTAGTCATAAAGAACTCACATACTTATTGCAAAAATCTACAAGTCATCAAAACCCAGCACTACGCGCATGCTCCTAGGGGGATAGATTGGTAGGAAAAGACCATCGCTCGTCCCCTACCGCCACTCATCAGGAGGACAATCAAAGAAACACCTCATGCTTCAAATTTGTTACACAATGGTTACCATATGTGCATGCTACGGGACTTGCAAACCTCAACACAACTATTTCTCAATTTCACAAATACTCAACTAGAATGACTCTAGTATCACAATCTTCATATCTCAAAACAATCATCAAGTATCAAACTTCTCATAGTATTCAATGCACTCTATATGAAAGTTTTTATTATACCCATCTTGGATGCCTATCATATTAGGACTAATTTCATAACCAAAGAAAATTACCATGTCATTCTAAAAGACTCTCAAAATAATATAAGTGAAGCATGAGAGATCAATAATGTCTATAAAATAAAACCACCACCGTGCTCTAAAAAGATATAAGTGAAGCACTAGAGCAAAATTATCTAGCTCAAAAGATATAAGTGAAGCACATAGAGTATTCTAATAAATTCCGATTCATGTGTGTATCTCCCAAAAGGTGTGTAGAGCAAGGATGATTGTGGTAAACTAAAGAGAAAAGACCCAAATCATACAAGACGCTCCAAGCAAAACACATATCATGTGGTGAATAAAAATATAGCCTCAAGTAGAGTTACGGATAGACGAGGCCGAAAGAGGGGATGCCTTCCGGGGCATCCCCAAGCTTAGGCTTTTGGTTGTCCTTGAATTTTACCTTGTGGTGCCTTGGGCATACCCAAGCTTAGGCTCTTTCCACTCCTTATTCCAAAATCCATCAAATCTTTACCGAAAAACTTGAAAACTTCACAACACAAAACTCAACAGAAAATCTCATGAGCTCTGTTAGTATAAGAAAACAAACCACCACTTTAAGGTACTGTAATTTACTCATTCTTTATTTATATTGGTGTTAAACCTACTTTATTCCAACTTCTCTATGGTTCATACCCCCCGATACTAGCCATAGATTCATCAAAATAAGCAAACAACACACGAAAAACAGAATTTGTCAAAAATAGAATAGTCTGTAACAATCTGGATAGTTCTAATTCTTCGGCAACTGCAAAAATTCTGAAAAATTAGGACAACCTAAATAATTTGTATATTGATCTACTGCAGTTGGAATTGGTATTTTATCGCTCTCTGGTAAAAAATGAAAGTTATTCTCGTGAGCGCATACTTTTTGTTTTTATCAGCAAGATCAAACAACAATCACCCAAGAAGATCCTAAAGGCTTTACTTGGCACAAACACTAATTAAAACATAAAAACACAATCATAACAGAGGATAGATGATTTATTTATTACTAAACAGGAACAAAAAGCAAGGAACAAAAATAAAATTGGTTTGCCTCCCAACAAGCGCTATCGTTTAACGCCCCTAGCTAGGCATAAAAGCAAGAATAGATCTAGGTATTGTCATGTTTTCCCTTTTGGTGATAAAGGGAGACTTTCTTATCTAAAGCACTTATCTTCCTATTTTGTGAAAGCACGTGGCCATTAATGGTACAAGAAATATTAAGCACACTACGAAAATTTGCATCTCAGCTAGCCTTCATCTCTTTGATAATTTCATTTTTGATAAAAACACAAAAGAGAGGTGGATTCAACTTTTTCACTCATGGGGTGCCCAAATATAGCTTTCATCTTTTCGTATGTATCAATGGCATCCCCCTCAAGAAAACCTTCTTCAAAGATAACATCTAAAACTTGCTTGAAAGAAAAGGGAAAGCCAACATAAAAGCTTTTTAAGTATATCTCAATTTGATATTGAGGTACATAGCTGGCTTGGATCCTTCACAGCCTATCCCAAGCATCTTTCAAAGATTCATCAAGCAAATAACAAAAAAATCCGGGGTCATCTTCATCAAAATTATCTAAACTCTCATTGATATCCCTGATAGGTCTTTCTATAACATCATTATTTATGAGCTTAGAAATGATAGAGGGATTATCCAAGGTATTAAAACCTGGGAAACCCTTAGCCCCTTTTGGTTCGGCCATCGAAATAGAAAGGCAAGCTTAGGCAAACAAGAGAACAACGAGAGAAAGAAAAGGTGAAGTGGGGGAGAGGAAAACGAGAGGCAAATGGCAAATAATGTGATGCAAGGGAAAAGAGTTTATGATGGGTACTTGGTATGTCTTGACTTGAGCGTAGATCTCCCCGGCAATGGTGCTAGAAATCCTTCTTGCTACCTCTTGAGCATGCGTTGGTTTTCCTTTGAAGAGGAGAGGGTGATGTAGCAAAGTAGCATATGTATTTCCCTCAGTTTTGAGAACCAAGGTATCAATCTAGTAGGACATTACATGCAAGTCGCCTAGTACCTGCACAAACAATCAAGAACCTTGCAACCAACACGATAAAGGGGTTGTCAATCCCTTCACGGCCACTTGCAAAAGTGAGATCTGATAAAGATAATAAGATAAATATTTTTGGTATTTTTGTTGTATAGATTAAAAAGTAAAGATTGCAAAATAAAAAAAATAGTAACTAGAATTGTAGATCAGAAACTTATATGATATAAAATAGACCCAGGGGCCATAGGTTTCACTAGTGGCTTCTCACATGATAGCATGTATTACGGTGGGTGACAAATTACTGCCGAGCAATTGATAGAAAAGCGCATAGTTATGAAAATATCTAGGCATGTTCATGAATATAAGCATCACGTCCGTGTCAAGTAGACCGAAACGATTTTGCATCTACTACTATTACTCCACACATCGACCGCTATCCAGCATGCATCTAGAGTATTAAGTTCATAAGAACAGAGTAACGCATTAAGCGAGATGACATGATGTAGAGGGATAAACTCAAGCAATATGATATAAACCCCATCTTTTTATCCTCGATGGCAACAATACAATACGTGCCCTGCTGCCCCTACTGTCACTGGGAAAGGACACCGCAACATTGAACCCAAAGCTAAGCACTTCTCCCGTTGCAAGAAAGAGATCAATCTAGTAGGCCAAACTAAACCGATAATTCGAAGAGACTTGCAAAGATATAAAATCATGCATATAAGAATTCAGAGAAGAACCAAATATTGTTCATAGATAAACTTGATCATAAATCCAAAATTCATCGGATCTCGGCAAACACGCCGCAAAAGAATATTACATCGAATAGATGTCCAAGAACATCGAGGAGAACTTAGTATTGAGAACCAAAGAGAGATAAGAAGCCATCTAGCTAATAACTATGGACCCCGAAGGTCTATGGTAAACTACTCACACATCATCAGAGAGGCTATGGTGTTGATGTAGAAGCCCTCCGTGATCGATTCCCCCTTCGGCAGATCACCGGAAAAGGCCCCAGATGGGGTCTCACAGGTCCAGAAGGTTGCAACGATGGAAAAGTCGTTTTGTGGCTCCCCTTGGTTGTTTTTAGGGTATAAGAGTATATATAGTCGAAAGAAGTACGTCGGTGGAGCTATGAGGGGCCCACGAGGGTGGGGGCGCGCCCTCCTGCCTCGTGGCCGGCTCATTGCATCTCTGACTTCCACTCCAAGTCTCTTGGATTGTGTTTGTTCCAAGAAAGATCCTCGCAAAGGTTTCGTTCCATTTGGATTCCATTAGTTATTCCTTTTCTGCGAAACACTGAAATAGGCAAAAAATAGAAACTAGCACTGGGCCTCCGGTTAATAGGTTAGTCCCAAAAATAATATAAAAGAGCATTTTAAAGCCCATTAAACATCCAAAACAGATAATATAATAGCATGGAACAATCAAAAATTATAGATACATTGGAGACGTATCATGACCCCACACTAACTAGCCTCCCTCGTATTCTGGCTCATATTTTGACCATGTTTTATCAAATAAAATATATGTTATACGTCAGAAAAATAATATAATTGGAAATCACATTCAGATACGAATCCAATGATATGATTTTTTATGACATGCATTCACATTTTGCTTGTCAAATACAGTGTGTGGTCAAACTTTGACCCAAAATACGATGGGGCTAGTAAACCAGCACGGAGGTAGTAGGAGGGACCCACTCACAGCGTGCCACCGCTCTCGTCCCATCCAAAACCAACGCCCGCCGCTCCTCTTTCTTTCTGACTTCCAAGACCATCACCTCAAAACAAAAGAATATTACCTCCGTCCTGGTTTATTGGTCTCCTTTATAATTTGTGCCAAATTTTGACCAAATATTTAACTAATAAAATGGTAATGCATGTCAACAAAAATTACATCATTGGATTCGTATTTGAACCTAGTTTTCAATGACATAATTTTGTGTGACATGCATGAACATTTTGTTAGTTAAATTTATGGTCAAAATTTGGCACAAGATACAATGAAGACCAATAAACTAGGACGGAGGTAGTACTTCCAAGACCACCAACGCTCCTCTCCTCTTTCATTTGAAAACCACCACCGCCCCTCTCCTATTCCAGCGCTGCCTCCTCTTCCATTCCAAAACCACCGCTGGTGAGTGAAGGTGATGTGGAGAAGTAGATCGATGGAGGACTACAATCGATACGTGAGGATCGCAGACGGCAACCCTATGAAGCTAGCTAGGATGATGGAGATACAGTCTTGGTTTGACAACTTGCAGCAATTAGCGGCCATGGTTACGATGATAAACAGAGCGAAAAGGCAGCGATATTCCAAGAAGGAGTCGCGCGACAGTACATTCTACCTCTTGAGCTTGCGCTGGTTTTTCCCTTGAAGAGGAAAGGTTGATGCAGCAAAGTAGCGTAAGTATTTCCCTCAGTTTTGAGAACCAAGGTATCAATCCAGTAGGAGGCAACGCGCAAGTCACTGAATAACTGCACAAACAAACACCAACCTTGCACCCAACTCGATAAAGGGGTTGTCAATCCCTTCACTGTTATTTGCAACGTGAGATCTGATACAGATGGATAAACGGTAAAGTAATATTTTTGGTATTTTTGGTTTATGGAATGGAAAGTAAAAGATGCAAAAGAAAGTAAATAGGAAACTAGAATTGTAGACCGGAAACTTATATGATGGAAAATAGACCCGGGGCCATAGGTTTCACTAGAAGCTCCTCTCAGGATAGAAAATAATACGGTGGGTGAAGAAATTACTGCCGAGCAATTGATAGAAAAGCGCAAAGTTATGACGATATCTAAGGCAATGATCATGAATATAGGCATCGCGTCCGTGTCAAGTAGACCGAAACGATTCTGCATCTACTACTATTACTCCACACATCGACCGCTATCCAGCATGCATCTAGAGTATTAAGTTCATAAAGAATGGAGTAACGCCTTAAGCAAGATGACATGATGTAGAGGAATTAACTTAAGCAATGTTATGAAAGCCCCATCTTTTTATCCTCGATGGAAACAATACAATACGTGTCGGTTCCCCTTCTGTCACTAGGATCGAGCACCGTAAGATCGAACCAAAAGCTAAGCACTTCTCCCATTGCAAGAAAAACCAATCTTGTTGGCCAAACCAAATCGATAGTTCGAAGAGACTTGCAAAGATATCAAATCATGCATAAAAGAATTCAGAGGAGATTCAAATAATATTCATAGATAAGCTGATCATAAATCCACAATTCATCAGATCTCGGCAAACACACCGCAAAAGAGTATTACATCGAATAGATCTCCAAGAACATCGAGGAGAACTTTGTATTGAGAATAAGAGAGAGAAGAAGCCATCTAGCGACTAGCTATGGACCCGTAGGTCTGAGGTAAATGACTCACGCTTCATCGGAGAGGCAATGGTGTTGATGTAGAAGCCCTCCGTGATCGAATCCCCCTCCGGCAGGATGCCAGAAAAGGCCCCAAGATGGGATCTCACGGGTGCAGAAGATTGCGACGGTGGAAAAGTGGTTTCGTGTCTTCCCCGGAAGTTTTTGGGGTATAAGAGTATATATAGGTGGAAGATCTAGGTCAGCGGGTCACCAAGGGGCCTACAAGGTTGGGGGGTGCGCCCTCCAACCTTGTGGCCACCTCGTGGCTCTTCTGACTTGCACTCTAAGTCTCCTGGCTGTCTTCTGGTCCAAGAAAAATCATCGTGAAAGTTTTATTCCGTTTGTACTCCGTTTGGTATTCCTTTTCTACGAAACTCTAAAACAAGGAAAAAACAAAAACTGGCATTGGGCTCTAGGTTAATAGGTTAGTCCCAAAAATCATATAAAATAGCATAGTAATGCATATAAAACATCCAAAACAGATAATATAATAGCATGGAACAATAAAAAATTGTAGATATGTTGGAGACGTATCAAGCATCCGTAAGCTTAATTCCTGCTCGTCCTCGAGTAGGTAAATGATAAAAACAGATTTTTTTGATGTGGAATGCTACCTAACATATTTATCCATGTAATTCTCTTTATTGTGGCATGAATGTTCAGTCCCATAAGATTCAAAACAAAAGTTTAATATTGACATAAAAAAATAATACTTCAAGCATACTAACAAAATAATTATGTCTTCTCAAAATAACATGGCCAAAGAAAGTTTATCCCTACAAAATCATATAGTCTGGCTATGCTCCATCTTCATCACACAAAATATTCAAATCATGCACAACCCCGATGACAAGCCAAGCAATTGTTTCATACTTTTGACGTTCTCAAACCTTTTCAACTTTCACTCAATACATGAGCGTGAGCCATGGACATAGCACTATAAGTGGAATAGACGGTGGTTGTGGAGAAGACAAAAAAGAAGGAGATAGTCTCACATCAACTAGGCGTATCAACGGGATATGGAGATGCCCATTAATAGGTATCAATGTGAGTGAGTAGGGATTACCATGCAACAGATGCACTAGAGCTATAAGTTTATGAAAGCTCAAAAAATAAAACTAAGTGGGTGTGCATCCAACTTACTTGCTCCTGAAGACCTAGGGCATTTGAGGAGGCCCATCGTTGGAATATACAAGCCAAGTTCTATAACGAAAAATTCCCACTAGTATATGAAAGTGATAACATAAGAAACTCTCTACATGACGATCATGGTGCTACTTTGAAGAACAAGTGTGGCAAAAAAGGATAGTAACATTGTCCCTTCTCTCCTTTTTTTATTTTTATTTTTTGGGGCCTTCTCTTTTTTTATTTGGCCTTTCTCTTTTTTTCCTCACATGGGACAGTGCTCTAATAATGAAAATCATCACACTTCTATTTACTTACAACTCAAGAATTACAACTCGATACTAGGACAAAAATATGACTCTATGTGAATGCCTCCGGCGGTGTACCGGGATGTGCAATGAATCAAGAGCGACATGTATAATGATGAATGGTGGCTTTGCCACAAATACAATGTCAACTACATGATTATGGAAAGCAATATGACAATGATGATGTGTCTCATAATAAACGGAACGGTGGAAAGTTGCATGGCAATATATCTCAGAATGGCTATCGAAATGCCATAATAGGTAGGTATGGTGGCTGTTTTGAGGAAGGATATGTGGTGGGTTTATGGTACCGGCAAAAGTTGCGCGGTACTAGAGAGGCTAGCAATGGCGGAAAGGTGAGAGTGCGTATAATCCATGGACTCAACATTAGTCATAAAGAACTCACATACTTATTGCAAAAATCTATTAGTCATCGAAACAAAGTACTACGCGCATGCTCCTAGGGGGCTAGATTGGTAGGAAAAGACCATCACTCATCCCCAACCGCCACTCATGAGGAAGACAATCAAAAAACTGCTGATACTCCAACTTTGTTACATAACGGTTCACCATATGTGCATGCTACGGGATTCACAAACCTTAACACAAGTATTTATCAAATTCACAACTACTTACTAGCATGACTCCAATATCACCATCTTCATATCTCAAAACAATCATAAGGAATCAAACTTCTCATAGTATTCAATGCACTCTATATGAAAGTTTTTATTATATCCCTCTTGGATGCCTATCATATTAGGACTAATTTTGTAACCAAAGAAAATTACCATGTTATTCTAAATACTCTCAAAATAATGTAAGTGAAGTACGAGAGTTCATCAATTTCTATAAAATAAAACCACGACCGTCCTCTAAAAAGAAATAAGTGAAGCACTAGAGCAAACCTGCCTAGCTCAAAAGATATAATTGAAGCACATAGAGTATTCTAATAAATCATGATTCATGTGTGTCTCTCCCAAAAGGTGTGTATAGCAAGGATGATTGTGGCAAACTAAAAAGCAAAGACTAAAATCATACAAGACTCTCCAAGCAAAATACATATCATGTGGTGAATAAAAATATAGCCTCAAGTAAAATTACCGATAGACGAAGACGAAAGAGGGGATGCCTTCCCGGGGCATCCCCAAGCTTAGAATTTTTTAAATCATTGAATATTACCTTGGGGTGGCTTGGGCATCCCCAAGATTAGGCTCTTGCCACTCCTTATTCCATAGTCCATCAAATCCTTACCCAAAACTTGAAAACTTCACAACACAAAACTCCAACAAAAAATCTCGTAAGCTCCGTTAGTATAAGAAAATAAATCACCACTTTTGGTACTGTTGTGAACTCATTCTTTATTTATATTGGTGTAATATCTACTGTATTCCAACTTTTCCATAGTTCATACCCCCCCCGGATACTAGCCATAGATGCATCAAAATAAGCAAACAACACGCGAAAAACAGAATTTGTCAAAAACAGAAAAGTCTGTAGCAATTTGGACATCTAGAATACTTCTATAACTCCAAAATCCCTAGGAAATTACGAAGTCCTATACAATTTGTTTATTAATCCTCTTCAAAAGGAATTAGTATTTTATCGCGCTTCTGTTAAAAATGAAAACTAATCTCCTGGGCGCAAAAGTTTCTGTTTTTGAGCAGGATAGATCAACTATCACCATAAGCTATCCCAAAGGTCTTACTTGGCACAAACACTAACTAAAACATAAAACCACATCTAACCAGAGGCTAGAAGAAATATTTATTGCAAAACAGGACCTAAAACGCAAGAACAAAAATAAAAATGGGTTGCCTCCCAACATGCCCTATTGTTTAAGGCCCCTAGCTAGGCATAAAACATGAATAGATCTAAGTGTTGTCATCTTCGGCATGCATTCCACAAGTGGCTCTCATAATAGATTCATAAGGCAATTTAATTTTATTTCTAGGGAAGTGTTCCATGCCTTTCCTTAACGGAAATTGAAAGCTAATGTTTCCTTCTTTCATACCAATAATTGCATCAATCATTCTAAGGAAAGGTCTACCAAGAATAATAGGACATGTAGGATTGCAATCAATATTAAGAACAATTAAATCCACGGGCACATAATTCCTATTTGCAACAATAAGAACAACATTAATCCTTGGGTTTCTTAATATAGTGGAATCCACAAGATGCAAATTTAAGGAACAATCATCAAATTCACGGAAACCTAACACATCACATAAAGTTTTCGGAATCGTGGAAACACTAGCACCCAAGTCACACAAAGCATAGAATACATAATATTTAATTTTAATCTTAATAGTAGGTTCCCACTCATCATAAAGTTTTCTAGGGATAGAAACTTCCAATTCAAGATTTTCTTCAAAATATTACTCATAGCATCAATGATATGTTTAGTAAAAGCTTTGTTTTGCTTATAAGCATGAGGAGAATTAAATATGAATTGAAAAAAGGAAATATAATCTATTAAAGAACAATTATCATAATTAAAGTCCTTTAAATCCAAAAGAGTGGGTTCATTGCTACCTAAAGTTTTGACCCCTCCAATCCCACTTTTATCAATTTTTGCATCAAGATCTAAAAACTCTGAATCGTTGGGACGCCATCTAACTAAAGTTGACTAATCTACACTCCGATCTTTATCAATATTTACATTGGAAAACAGAGATTCAATAGGAGTAAAATCAATTACTTTAAGATCTTCATCATTATTTTCACGGAAATAGAAGAACACGCTTTTATAAACCAATCTTTTTTAGCACGCATCTTAGCGGTTCTTTATTTGCACTCATCAATGGTAATTATCATGGCTTTGAGAGACTCATTGATATCATGCTTAGGTGGAATATATCTATGTCTTAAAGAATCAACATCAAGAGAAATTCTATCCACGTTCCTAGCCAAATCATCAAACTTAAGCAACTGTTCTTCAATCAAAGCATTGAAATTCTTTTGCGAACTTATAAATTCTTTAACACTATTATCAAAATCAGAGGGCATCTTATTATAATTTACATAAGAATTTTTGTATGAATTACCATAATTATTAGAGGGATTACTAGGAAAAGGCCTAGGATTAAAATTACCTCTATACGCGTTATTACCAAAATTGTTCCTACCAACAAAATTCACATCCATAGATTCATTATTGTTTTCAATCAATGTAGACAAAGGCATATCATTAGGATCAATAGGAGTACTCTTGCTAGCAAATAATTTCATAAGCTCATCCATCTTTCCACTCAATACATTTATTTCTTCCATCGCATGCACCTTTTTACTAGTGGAAGATCTTTCAGCATGCCATTGAGAATAATTAACCATAATATTATCTAGGAGTTTAGTAGCTTCTCCTAAAGTAATTTCCATAAAAGTGCCTCCTGCGGCCGAGTCTAAAAGATTTCTAGAAGCAAAATTCAATCCGGCATAAAAGTTTTGTATAATCATCCACAAATTCAAACCATGAGTAGGGCAATTTCTAATCATCAATTTCATCCTCTCCCAAGATTGTACAACATGTTCATGATCAAGTTGCTTAAAATTCATAATATCGTTCCTAAGGGAGATGATCTTAGTGGGAGGAAAGTACTTGGAAATAAAAGCATCTTTACACTTATTCCATGAATCAATACTATTTTTAGGCAAAGATGAAAACTAAGTTTTAGCATGATCCCTAAGCGAGAACGGAAATAGCTTCAACTTAACAATATCATTATACACATCTTTTTTCTTTTGCATATCGCACAAATCAATGAAATCATTAAGATGGGATGCGACATCTTCATTGGGAAGGCCGGGAAATTGATCTTTCATAACAAGATTCAGCAAAGCAGTATTAATTTCACAAGATTCCGCATTAGCATCGGGAGCAATCGGAGTGCAAATAAAATCATTGTTGTTGGTATTGGAAAAGTCACACAATTTGGTATTATCTTGAGCCATAGTGAAAAAGCAAGCAATCCAACACACGATCACACAAAAAGCAAACAAAAAAGACGAACGAAAGAGGAGCGAAGAAAAGGCGAATCTTTTTGAAAATTATATTAGAAGTGGGGGAGAGGAAAACGAGAGGCAGATGGAAAATAATGTAATGCGAGGGATGAGAGTTTATGATGGGTACTTGGTATGTATTGGCTTGGCGTAGATCTCCCTGACAACGGCGCCAGAAATCCTTCTTGCTACCTCTTGAGCTTGCGTTAGTTTTTCCCTTGAAGAGGAAAGGGTGATGCAGCAAAGTAGCATAGGTATTTCCCTTAGTTTTGAGAACCAAGGTATCAATCCAGTAGGAGACAACATGCAAGTCACCCAATACCTACACAAACAAACACCAACCTTGCACCCAACGCGATAAAAGGGGTTGTCAATCCCTTCACGATTATTTGCAACGTGAGATCTGATAGAGATGGATACACGGTAAAGTAATATTTTTGGTTTATGGAATGGAAAGTAAAATATTGCAAAAGAAAGTAAATAGGAAACTAGAATTGTAGATTAGAGACTTATATGATGGAAAATAGACCCGGGGCCATAGGTTTCACTAGAAGCTTCTCTCAGGATAGAAAATAATACGGTGGGTGAAGAAGTTACTGCCGAGCAATTGATAGAAAAGCGCAAAGTTATGACGATATCTAAGGCAATGATCATGAATATAGGCATCGCGTCCGTGTCAAGTAGACCGAAACGATTCTACATCTACTACTATTACTCCACACATCAACCGCTATCCAGCATGCATCTAGAGTATTAAGTTCATAAAGAATGGAGTAACGCCTTAAGCAAGATGACATGATGTAGAGGAATTAACTCAAGCAATATGATGAAAACCCCATCTTTTATCCTCGATGGCAACATTACAATACGTGTCGGTTCCCCTTCTGTCACTAGGATCAAGCACCGCAAGATTGAACCCAAAGCTAAGCACTTCTCCCATTGCAAGAAAAACCAATGTAGTTGGCCAAACCAAATCGATAGTTCGAAGAGACTTGCAAAGATATCTAATCATGCATAAAAGAATATGTCGGATGTGGGGTTCCGGCAAACCCTTAAGGTTCGAACACTAGGGTGCGCGCGAAGTCTTTTCCTCCCACCGATCTATGCCCTAGCTCGCTAAGATCTCTCGGACAAACTCGGCGAAAACGCAACATAGAAAGACACAAGATTTATACTGGTTTGGGCCACCGTTGTTGTGTAATACCCTACTCCAGTGTGGTGGTGGTGGATTGCCTCTCGGGCTGATGATGAACAATACAATGGGAAGAACAACCTCCTGAGGTTGAGGTGTTCTTGTGCTTGGCCAACTTGTGTGGCTGGGGATGATCTAAGATGTCCTCTCTTGCCTATGGTAGTGGATAGTCCTACTTATAGAGGCCCTGGTCCTCTTCCCAAATCTTGAGTGGGAAGGGAGCCAACAATGGCGGGCAAATTTGAAGGGGGACAACTAGTACAAGCTATCCTGACAAAAGTGGTCTTCGCCTGCCAAAGGCTCTGGTGGTGACGCCGTCTTGGGCTCCACGATGACCTCCGTCTTGCTGTCCTTCTGGTCTTGGCCTTGTTGCACCATAATGGCAACCTTTGCCTGATGCCTCGGTACTCCTTGCCTGCACTGGTTTCCTTAGCACCAAAGAGGAAACAAGGATGCTGCACGCGCTAGCGCCTGCCTGGCGCCAGCCTGGTGTCGATCGTCATGGCTCACGTCACGAGAGCCTCATGAGGTTCGCCTCGCGTTGATATCTCTGCTCCTCATGAGACTGCCTAACTAGGCCGCTCTAGAGGAGGTCTTGTGTCCTCCGCCTCGCGAGGCTTGGCCCCTCGCGAGGGTCTTGGATGCCCTGTTTCTGAAGATGGGCCGTACGGCCGGCTGGCTTAGCCACGCAGCGGGTCGCAGGCAGGAAAGTCTGGGGACCGCCGTACCCAGAACGCCGACAGTAGCCCCTGGGCCCAAGGCGCGCTCAGGCTTGGCTTCACGGCGAAGCCAAGGGCCAAGTATGGAGCACCGCGGGCCCCAAAAGCCTGCGGCCTCGGTTGACGTGTGGCGGTTAGTTGGATGTAGGCATCTCCGCTTCCCCACGCTGCCTCGGCAACTGCTCGACCTGACAAAAGGCTGGTGCAGGCAGCACATGCCTTCATTGTTTGTTCCTCGCCTTGGTCCAGATCCCCTTCCTTGCTCTCCCCCACCGCAATCTCCAGATCCCCTCCAATCTCATCCCGTAGCTGCGATCCATGGCGCTGCCCAAGGCCAAGGCTTCCTCAGCACCGGCTCGGTACGAGCCGGCCCTTGAGGCGCCCACCGTCACGGAGAAGAGCCTTGCCTCCGTGCGCCTGCTGACAGCGGGCGAGAGCAATGAGTGGGGGAAGACCGAGCTCCTGCTTGCCTCTGACGCACCGGAGCCCGAGGAAAGCACCTTCTTCCCCTTCTTCTCGAGCAGTGTCGACGTCGGGTTGGTTCCTCCCTTCTCTGATTTCTTTTACGAAGTCCTCGACCACTACGGGCTGCAGGCATTGCATCTCCATCCTAGCTCTGTCCTCCTCCTTTCCATCTTCGCCTACTACTGTGAGGCATACCTAGGCGTGATGCCGTCCGTGGCGCTCCTGCACCATTTCTTATTCCTCCGTGTCAGTGAGGGTAACATCTCTGGATGCGCTAACTTCGTTGCATCCGGCAAGGCCAACTCGATCTCGAGCATCGGGAAGAGGGCCGACAACATTCGATCCAAATGGGTCATGATGGACGCCAAGTGCGCCGATCTGCGTCTGCCGTTGCCCATGGCGGCGCCCTCTTTCCATGGGGGATGGCCTAGGGCGGAGCTTGCTGATGAGCGGGCCTCGTCAGTGTTGGGGCAGATGGTGACCGACCTAAAACCAGGCAACACGAGGGCGGCAAAGGTGACGAGGGTCATGCTTCTGAGGGAGTTCTTGACCCTGCGAGTAGATCCACTCCAAGCGCGTGCACGCCCCCAGTGGGAGCTTGAAGAAGAGGGGAACATGACCTGCCTGAGGCCAGGGGCCCTACCTGACGATGAATTGGCTGCTGTCCTATGGCTCATAGTTGGGGACAACCAGGAGTACCCACCAAGCGCCTTCGTCCCCCTGTTCCAGCGCAAGGATCGGGAGGAATTCATCGCCTCCAGGCCGACCTTTGATGCGTGTGGGTTGGTGCCGCCGGTGCTCCTGGGAGCCCCCGCTGCACCGGGACCGGTGGAGGTGTCTTCTGGCGAGCCCCGCGGGGAGGGGGAAGAGGAGGTGGACCCGAAGAAGACTCTGGAAGAGGTGGGGGAGACTTCCCCTCTGAGCAAGGCCGAGATCCTCCGCGCCCTTCCTGATGATGCCAAGGCCGACGCCCGCCAAAGGGAGAGGGAGCAGCCCCCCATCCCGATGAGGGGTAGGTCGTTGTTGGTGCCTTGCGATGCCACCTCTGCCTCGATGCTCTCAGGCTTCAAGCTTCCTAAGCGAAAGTATGTCGCGGTGGATCAGTAAGTGTCTCAAGCTTCGCCTTGTCCCTGTTTGCGCTCTTCATTTCCTGACGCTGGCCCTTGGTTGGTCAGGCCAACGTCTTCTGCAAAGAAGATGAAGGAGGATGCGGTGTCCATGCCTCCTTCCTTAGGGAAAGGTGGGAGCAGCGTCGGCATCTCCCCAGCCTGGTCATCCTCACGGGGCCAAGAGGAGCATCGCCACATGGAACCAACCCCCATGGCCCTGCTAACTCCAGAAGTGCCAGCGCCTGGCGCGGCTGACGAGGTCCTAGCTGCTCCGGAGGTCGCTGTCTCCCAGGTCCTGGTGATGATGTCGCCTCCTCCCACTGCTGCACCTCCACTTCCAGGTTCTTCTGCTCCTGCCGCTACTCTGGAATGTGCTCTCTCGGAGATGACCCAGCTACAGGCGGATCTCCTGGGCGCAGACCCACGCCTTGTGGCCGGGTGCCTGGAGCTGGCTTTAGGCTGGCTCCATTCCGACTTGGCGGTTCGCGCGGCGCTGGGCCAGGCCGCTGCGGCTTCTGAGAAGGAGAAGCAGAGTGCCGCCAATGCCGCAGCCGGTCATGAGATGGCGCTAAAAGATATCGAGGTCGCCCGCGACCGCTGCCAGGCGCTGGAGGACGAATTGCAGGGCCTGCGCCAAGCTCGCCGAAGAAGCACGTTGCCACCAAGCGAAGGAGGGGAAATGAAGGCCTAGGAGGATGCCGTCAAGAACCGTGATGTCGAGCCGACGGAGTTGGGATGGACGCAGGCCGCCGAGCAGAATCGGTTGGAAGAGCTGAAGTGGGAGGCGAAGGCGAGGGAGGCTGAGCTCGACGCCAAGGCGCGAGTCCCGACCGAAGACCGTGCGGCCTTTGCCGATCTCGAGAATAGGTCCTGCAAGGCGCTGAAGACGCTTTACAAGCACGGCCTGGAGAGGTCGCTGGCCACCGACGAGGACGGCCCCGCCCAGCTGCTTCCTCTCTTGGTGCAGGAGCTCGAGGAAGTCGTTGACGGCGTTGGTCCTATGGCGGAGGCGGAGGCTCGCGTCCTGTCTTCAGCTGCATTGACTCGCGTCTTCATCCACCTGCACCTTCGCGACCCCGACGATTTCCTTGACGAGCTGCTGGAGCCTATGGGTGAAAACCAATACGAGGCTGCCACCGCAGCTGTGCAAGGTCAGGTGGAGGCCTTATTGGAGAAGTTCTGCGGCTTTGTCTCCGCTCCTCTGTCCGGCAATGTCGCCAATCCTGCAGCTAGTGGTGAAGGCGAAGACAACGTTGCTCATGAAGTGGCGCCTTTTGCAGGTGATGGCGGCGTCTAAGGGTGACCTGCGGCTTGATACGTCTCCAACGTATTTATAATTTTTTATTGTTCCATGCTATTATATTATCTATTTTGGATGTTTATGGGCTTTATTATACACTTTTATATTATTTTTGGGACTAGCCTATTAACCTAGAGCCTAGTGCCAGTTTCTGTTTTTTCCTTGTTTTAGAGTATCGCGGAAAAGGAAAATCAAACGGAGTCCAATTGACGTGAAACTTCATGGAACTTATTTTTGGAATGGGAGCAATCCAGAAGGCTTGGGGTGTACGTAAGGGAAGCAACAAGGAAGGCACGAGGCAGGCGGGCGCGCCCACCCCCTTGGCGCGCCCTCCACCCTTGTGGGCCCCTCATGGCTCCCCTAACGTATTTCTTCCTCCTATATATATCCATATACCCTAAAAACTTCGAGGAGCATAATAGATCAGGAGTTCCGCCGCCAGAAGCCTCCGTAGCCACCAAAAACCAATCTAGACCCGTTCTGGCACCCTGCTGGAGGGGGAACCCCTCTCCGGTGGCCATCTTCATCATCCCGGTGCTCTCCATGACAAGCAGGGAGTAGTTCTCCCTCGGGGCTGAGGGTATGTACCAGTAGCTATGTGTTTGATCTCTCTCTCGTGTTCTTGAGGTGGCATGATCTTGATGTATCGCGAGCTTTGCTATTATAGTTGGATCTTATGATGTTTCTCCCCCTCTACTCTCTTGTAATGGATTGAGTTTTCCCTTTGAAGTTATCTTATTGGATTGAGTCTTTAAGGATTTGAGAACACTTGATGTATGTCTTGCGTGGGATACCTGTGGTGACAATGGGGTATTCTATTGATCCACTTGATGTATGTTTTGGTGATCAACTTGCGGGTTCCGCCCATGAACCTATGCATAGGGGTTGGCACACGTTTTCATCTTGACTCTTCAGTAGAAACTTTTGGGCACTCTTTGAGGTTCTATGTGTTGGTTGAATAGATGAATCTGAGATTGTGTGATGCATATCGTATAATCATACCCACGGATACTTGAGGTGACATTGGAGTATCTAGGTGACATTAGGGTTTTGGTTGATTTGTGTCTTAAGGTGTTATTCTAGTACGAACTCTAGGGATGTTTGTGACACTTATAGGAATAGCCCAACGGATTGATTGGAAAGAATAACTTTGAGGTGGTTTTGTACCCTACCATAATCTCTTCGTTTGTTCTCCGCTATTAGTGACTTTGGAGTGACTCTTTCTTGCATGTTGAGGGATAGTTATGTGATCCAATTATGTTATTATTGTTGAGAGAACTTGCACTAGTGAAAGTATGAACCCTAGGCCTTGTTTCCTAGCATTGCAATACCGTTTGTGCACACTTTTATCATTAGTTACCTTGCTGTTTTTATATTTTCAGATTACAAAAACCTATATCTACTATCCATATTGCACTAGTATCACCATCTCTTCGCCGAACTAGTGCACCTATACAATTTACCATTGTATTGGGTGTGTTGGGGACACAAGAGACCCTTTGTTATTTGGTTGCAGGGTTGCTTGAGAGAGACCATCTTCATCCTACGCCTCCTACGGATTGATGAACCTTAGGTCATCCACTTGAGGGAAATTTGCTACTGTCCTACAAACCTCTGCATCTGGAGGCCCAACAACGTCTACAAGAAGAAGGTTGTGTAGTAGACATCAAGCTCTTTTTTGGCGCCATTGCCGGGGAGGTTAGCGCTTGAAGGTATATCTTTAGATCTTGCAATCGAATATTTTAGTTTCTTGTTTTATCACTAGTTTAGTTTACAAAATAAAATTACGAAAAAAATATGGAATTGAGGGTACCTCATATGCTTCATATTTTTAATATCTTTCATGAAAATAAGGATCCGGTAACTGTGCTCAAGTGCTAGAGGAAGAATGCATTAGAATGTTTGGCACTAAATCTTTGAATGATGAGCATGATTGCAATGTTGTTAGTATGAATTCCTTGAATATCCATGATGCTAATGATATGCAAAGCCACAAGCTTGTGGAAGCTATGTTTGATGAAGATGATATTATGATGAAAGCATGCCTCCTATTTATGA
Organism: Triticum dicoccoides; assembly: GCF_002162155.2. NCBI lineage: Eukaryota > Viridiplantae > Streptophyta > Magnoliopsida > Poales > Poaceae > Triticum > Triticum dicoccoides. Next base: position 431,670,132 of record NC_041386.1, read on the forward strand.
TGATTATATTGATGAAAGTGGATTTGGAGAGGTCATGACTTTATTTAGTGATGAATCCACTATTCCGGAAGAGGTTCCAATTGATTATGAGAACAAAGTTACTATCTATGATGATTATTGTGATGACATGTATGCTATAAAGAATAAAGATAACCATGAAACTTATCATCATGATTTTAGTTTTCAATTGGATTATGCCTCACATGATAGTTATTTTGTTGAGTTTGCTCCCACTACTATTCCGAATGAGAAGAATTTTGCTTATGTGGAGAATAATAAAATTTCCATGCTTGTAGATCATGAAAAGAATGATTTATGTGACGGTTATATTGTTGAATTCATTCGTGATGCTACTGAAAATTATTATGAGGGAGGAACTTATGCTTGTAGGAATGGCAATAATATCAAGTTTCCTCTCTATGTTCTTAAAGTTTCAAAGTTATGCTTGTTTTGCCTTCCTATGATAGTTAATTATTGTTCCCATAAGTTGTTTGCTCACAAAATACCTATGCATAGGAAGTGGGTTAGACTTAAATTTGCTAGTCATATTCTTATTGATTGTAATGCCCCGGATGTAACTTACCATATTTCTACTCCAACTCTTGCCATTTTCGGCTCTAAGTTTTGATATTCCCTCGTGGTTGGGTTTTGTCTTCGTTTTGCATTTTGTCCATGTCATGCATTGCATATCATGTCATCATGTGCATATCATTTGCATACGTGTTCATCTCATGCATCCGAGCATTTTCCCCATTGTCCGTTTTGCGATCCGACACTCCTACGTCCTCCAACGCCCCTTTTGCCTCTTTTCGTGTGTAGGATTTAAACATTCTCAGATTGGATCGAGATTTGCCAAGCGGCCTTGGTACGCCACCCGTAGACCACCTGTCAAGTTTCGTGCCATTTGGAGTCCTTTTGATACTCCAACGGTTAACCGGGGAACCGTAAAGGCCTCGTGTGTGTTGCAGCCCAACACCCCTCCAAAGTGGCCCATAACCCATCCTAACCCCCTCGATGCTCTCGGTCGTTCGATCACGATCGCATGGCTGAAAACCGCTCCTCATTTGGACTCTCCTAGCTCCCTGTACCTATATATATTTGCACCTCCCCCCGAAATTCTCGCAGTTCAAAACCCTAGAATCCCCCTCCGCGCCGCCGGACACGTCCGGGAGACGCCGGACAAAACGCGCCGCCGCCCTGAGCCACTCATAGAGCGCCATGTGGCCCCGGCCACCGTGCGCCGCCGCCGCCCAGGTCTGGCCCCCCGGCCCGCATCGCCGCCGGACCGCGCCCGCGGTCGCCCTCCTCCTCGCGCCTCCTCCTCGCCGCCCGGCGACGCCGCGACATCACCCCGCCGCCGCAGCCGCCCTCGCCGGCCGCCATTCATCCTCACCGCCTCCCTCACCAGCCTCTACCGCCCCCCCCGCCTCTCCTCCGCCGTGGACCTCGCCTGCCCGTGCCGCCGCATCCCTCCGACTCCGGCCTCCTCCCTGAGCTCTCCGGCGAGCCCCTAGCTTCGGCCACCGTGTGGAGAACTCCGGCAAACCTCCTTCTCCGGTCATCCTCGTAAACCGCGCACCAGATCCAGATCGGGAGAACCTAGGGTTGACTTCGAGATATCTCTAAGTCTTTTTTTACTTTCTGAAGCTCAGTTCGTTGCATCATAACTCCACGTCCATAGCTCTGTTTTGTGCATATGAGATATCAAAATGTTCACTAGGATGTCCTCTTAATTTTGTTCCATTGGACCATGCTTGTTTGAGTCCATATTGATGCCCAAATTGTTGATGCAAGAGTGCTATAAAATGTTAGGTGTTGATTCTTATCAGATCTTGAGCATTTGTCATTTTTGCCATGATTATTGTGTGCTGCATATGAACGTGAGTCCTACATGTGTTTTGGGCTATGTCATGCCATCTTTACAGGGGTGTATGCCATGTATTTTTGTGATCAATGTGGTGAATAGCACAATCATGCAAAGTAGCTCTCGTAATACTGCTGTTTTTAGGGACTTAGAATTTCACTAAGTCATTTCCCTGCTGTTATTTTAATGCGATGTATTCATGTTGCTACAGAGAGATCCATGCTTCTTTTGAGTATGTTCAGTAAGGATGGTTTGGTTGTATGGTCGTGCTCTATCCATCCATGCCCCTGTTTGCATTTATGGAGTAACCTAGCATGACTCAATTTTGCTCTACTTTTGCTATAAAATGTTCCTGGCAGATTATTTACATGTTAATCAATTTTGCCAAGGTTGTTGTAGTTGATTCATGCATGATATGAGATTGTTCTTGCCATGGTTAGCTTCTTGATCATGCCTTCTTGCTGGTAGTATGCTTAGTTTGTCATGCAATACCTTGTGTTGAGTGCATCGAGCTCGCAAACATGCCTTCATAACTCTGTTTATGCCATGTCCAGTTTTCTGCCAAGTCTGAATCTGTTAACGAAACATGCTATGTTTACATGGGTGCCATCATATTTTCTGTGCCATTTTGGCTTATGGCCAGTAAGGGACTTTTGTTATATGCTTTGAGTAGATTCATGCCATGCCTTGTTTTGCCATGATATGTTCCTGTAGAATGCTATTATCTTGCTCTAAACATTGCTTGCTGATGTTAATTCCTGGCATGTTGTTATTTTCACTAAGTCTGTGATGCTGATATCTTTTCCACTTTTGCCACGCTTGTTTGAGCCTGCAATTGTGTGATTTGGCCGTAGCTCATTGTTCATCTTTTGTAAAGCATCTTGAGTAGATCACTGCCATGTGATTTGTTGCTGTGTTGGGGTGCAGTAGATTAGTTTCTTGTTGCATTCTAGATGGCATCGTGCTATTAATCGCAGAATTGTGCCATTCTTGTTTTGCTTGCCATTTGCAAACCGTCCATCCGATTCCGGTGATCTTTATATCAATTTCGACCGAAATCAAGTCATCTTTCCAGCGGCACTCTTTGTTTGCCAAGTTGAGGCCTGGTTCAATCTTTTCCTTCCGGAGCACGCATATGCATTGCATATCACATCCCGCATATCATGCCATGTTTGCATCATGTTGCTTGCGCATTGCACCGTGGTTGATTGTGGTTTCCTTTGCTTGTGTTCTTGCTTTGGGTAGAGCCGGGAGACGAGTTCGTGGTTGAGCAACCCATTGAGTATGCTTACGAGGATCAAGCTTACGTCAACTCGGAGAACTTTGCAGGCAAGATGACCATACCCTCGAAATCACTTCTATCTTTGCTTGCTAGTTGCTCGCTCTATTGCTATGCCGTGATACCTACCACTTGCTATATCATGCCTCCCATATTGCCATGTCAAGCCTCTAACCCACCTTGTCCTAGCAAACCGTTCTTTGGCTATGTTACCGCTTTGCTCAGCCCCTCTTATAGCGTTGCTAGTTGCAGGTGAAGATGGAGTTTGTTCCTTGTTGGAACATGATTATTGTTGGGATACTGTCGGGGATATACCCCGCGGTATGACCCGGCCGGAATCATGACCCGGTCGAGCTTGGCGACTCACTAGAGACCTGGCTGGAGCTTGGCGACTCATTGGCGATCCGCCCGGACATGGCGGTTTACATGTAACCCGCCTGGACATTGTGACTCACTGGAGACGCTGCGGGCGGATCAGATGGACAACAAGGCCCAAGGCCCATCAGGACGGCTTATACTCTGGTGGGCCGGCTTAAGAGGAAAGGGATGATTAATATTTCCTTTACGAGGAAGCAAGACTCGGACTTGTATTCCACTTGTGAGAAAGGATAGAATAGTCCTAGTCCTACTAGGACTCCACATGTAACCCGCCCCTTCAACATATATAAGGAGGGGCTGGGCTCCCCAAAGAGGGACAGATAATAATCTCTAGGGCTAGACACAAAGAGCCGGCTTACCGGCGACTCTCTCATGAGCATAATGAGATCTAGCCACAAACAACATGTAGGGTTATTACCGGATGATGTTTCCCGGGGCCCAAAGCTGTCTAAATCTTCGTCTTGCGTGTTGCGTCTCTCGATTCTGATCAACCCCTTCAAGCTACCACATAGATGCGTTGGCCTCGCGACTAAGTCCTTACACTAAGGACATTTGTCATGACAATTCCATGACAGTTGGCGCCCGCCGTGGGGCCCGCGCACGGTGGTGTTGAGTTCTTGAAGGGGTCTTTTTAGGGTTCGAGAAGCTACGACCTGCTGGATCAGCAAGAGTCGGCGTGGGAGAATTCACATCAACTATGAAGTTCGTTAGTCAAAGATTGGAAAAGTTTTTCAGCGGCGGCATATACAAGTTTGAGATGAGAGAAAATTAGGGTTTCGACTTGTGCGCCGTCGGATGCATCTTTAGCATATTGTCGGTCCAAGGGCGGATACACAGGAGCAATCTGACGAAACCAAGCTGTCCTGATCAGCGGTAATTACAACAAGTATGAGATTGGTTCGACCCTAAACCAAGGTTGGAAGGAAAACAAAACAAAGGACATCGACGAGGCATCAACGGCCAGCGTCCAAATTGACGGTGACAAGGAACCAACTTTGTCAGATTCCGACTCGGCCCGTACCACTAAATCGTAAAAGGAAACTAGGGTTGCGTGATGGTTTGTGGGATGCGCCGTGAGTCACCGAGACGACAAGTTCTTGTGCTGCCAATTCAATGCATAAGAAGTGACGGAGATCGATTTTTGTGCGGGCAGTCTGCCGAGGTGGACACAAGGCTTCCGCTGCACCACTGCTGTCAAATCACAAGTCATCTCTGCACACACACGCTCAAGTCCATCCAGTTGACCCAGCAACAGTAGCGTTGTCACATCTCTGAAGCTACAACCCTGCCACCCACGAGAAGGACCAAGCACTAATGCTTGTGCAAGAATCAAAAGCTAGTAGCACCACTACTTACTCCTACATGGGAGGGACAAAGACATATACGCCAAGGATCCCTCACGTGAGTTTATCAAATGTGCTAGTTCACGTCCAAAAAAAGGATGGCCAAGTGTTTAAAGACCCAGAGGATTACTTCTGAGCCGTCACAGCCATTTTAAGCTATCCTTACCGTGTTAAACCGCCGGGCTGTTTTGAATCGCCGTTTTTGTCGTGTGGAATGGATTATCTATCGACTAGACGAATCAGGTGATATCCATTCAAGTTTATTTTATTAATATATTTTTTTCATCAAAGAACAATTACTTGGTCTTATAATATTTTCGCAGGACCATTACAAAAAGGTGTCACCTAAGGGGTGCGCGTCAACATCACTTTTGCACTGGTGCTTGTCCGTGCTATGATGCTCGGCGGATACATGTGCAAGTCACCGCCCCGATGTTCGGATTACATCCGTCCGCGCCTGCGGTCGATTCGTGCATCTGCATCGGTTAAACAACGTCACGTTTGACTCACCGTCCATGCTGTTTTACAACGCCATGGACGACTCGTCCATCTACCCTCACGGCGGTTCACACATTGGCACCGGTTTATAATGTAGAGCACAACTGGCTCGTCTGCGCCGGCTTACAAGGCCGCGACCAACTCATCTCTCCGAAGCCACTTCTGATGCTGTGGTTGTTTTACTGTCCGCCCTGCGGTCCGGCCTATCGAAAGTGCCGGGTTGACTAAACAGAATGTACGCACAGATCATCTGTCGTTCAAAAACATCAGGTGATATCCATCTAAAGTTTATCTATTAAACACTTGTTTTTTTTGTCAAAGAACAATTTTCTCTACCCTGTATTATTTTTACACCGGACATTTTTCTATGCCTCGGATATGGAGTGCATGCACTAGCATTCGTCCATGCCACGCTGCTTGACAGACATGCGTACAAGCCGCTGTTCCCATGGTCCAGCCTGCATCAACTCTTCAGGACCGCATGAATTACCCAATAAAGCACGCACAGGCCGCCGACCCCCGAAGTCCGGTCTACATCAACCTATGGCCGACTTACCCGTCCATGCCGGCTTACAATGCCGCGACCGATTCATCTGTCTGCTTGTGTGGCCAACTCGCACATAATTGATTTTAGCTTCACCGTGGTGATCATCAACTCCGTGGTGGATATTTTCTGGCTTAACATATCAGGTGAAATCCCTCCAGTATATTTTCTTTATATATTGCTTTTCTTTAAAAGAGCAATTACTCTGGCTGGCAAGTTCTCCAATGCAGGACAAGTTATATCACTGAGCTATTGACTGACTCATACCGGTTTATATCATGGTCAAATATGGAGAATCTCAAGATAACTCATTGAGTCGTCTTGAGACTCGGGAGCTACAATGACATGACTCGGGAACTCCGGGTCATTGGAGGGAACAATAACCCGGTTCTGGAGGCTACCACCATATTGATGAAAATTTAAAAGCCGTCAGGAAATTGCTGGTTCAAAATAAATATTCCAGTTTAGAATCCGGCTCAAGAGACATCTTTCTCCCGCAAAGCTTTGAAGCTCTCAAATCCGGTTGAAACATACGGCTCAAGGTAAATTTGTCTCTTACAAAGCTTTGAAGCTATCAATATCCGGTTTAAGAATTTCCGGTTACAAAAAGAATTAATCTCTCGCAAGTTCGAGTTCTCAAACAAATTAAGGGTTGCCAAAAGAGAACTGCTGCCATGATGCGCGGTTCAAACATGGATATCCTGCCTTCCAGCTTATCTTATTATGGTCACTTGGGGGCTTCCTATTCAAACATAGGTCATATTCGAACCAAAGAGAACATAGCTGCCGGTACCCTTTTGATCGGCACACTGCCAAACTCACTAGGGGGCTTCTTGATCGCATTCGAATCATAGCTCAACCCCTTTTGGGTCTGACGTGGATCGTATTCGAATCAGCATCATTAAACAACTCTTAAGGTCATTTGGGGGCTTCCTGTTCAAACATAGGTTGTATTCGAACCAAAGAGAACATAGTTGTCGGTACCCTCTTGACCGGCAATGCCAAAGCCATTGGGGGCTACATGATCGTATTCGAATCCTAGCTTACCCCCTTTGGAACGGTTTACTGATCATATTCGAATCAGAAGCCTTGATTTTCTTTTTGTCTAGATTAAGTTTTCTTGAACACAACCTTTTGGGTGTTGAGACTTTTTGCTCATATCTGAAGCATATATATGTGGTTTCTATTAACCCGTCCTGGCTTTCGACGAACAAGTCGCCAGCATATGAAAATATTAATACTTGAAAGGTTTGACTTCTAAGTTTTGGGTTATCACCCTTACTGCACAAGTATCATAAGCCGGCAGTACGATTCAATATCACAGGTATGACATTATTTATACATGATTATGTTTAAACCAGCCATGGCTATGGACTTTAAGCCGCTGGTATATTTTGAATTACGCCATTGGAATCATGCGCGTATCAAAGATTGGGTTATCACCCTTACTACACAGGTCATGAAAACTAGCAGTACAAATTCAGTATCACAGTGGTTACATATGAGATATTATGACCCGCCCTGCGGTAAACTGCCAAGGGATCTTGTGACCTACTTATGTGCAGGATAAGACTACATTTGGGTGGTTACCCGCCCTGGCTTTTGACGTTAAAGTCGCCAGGGCATATCTTGTTTAAACTCTATGCAGGATTTAGAGAGCCATGACTTGCATAAGTGATTAAGTTCAAGCCCATCATCAAAGATTGAAATTGGTGTCTCAAAAGGGTTATCAATTCTGGCTATAAGCCGCCGGGTTATAAAAATTCTGGCTTACAATGGAGGCATATTAAATTGCCATCGGCCAAGAGCCGCCGGGTATTTAAACTCCGGATTTACTTGTCAACAGATAAGGTATTAAAAGCCGCTTTGGCGCAATGGCTATTATTTTATCAATGGATATGATTTAATCTACAATGGATATGATTTACTCTACAATGGAAAGAATAGTGCCGAGTTGCTGCAGGCTTACAACCCGGCACTTGGGGGCTACATTATTCGGTTCGAGATTATATAAAATATGCAAGTCCCATGTCACTGCCAGCATGCACCATGGCACTTGGGGGCTAATGCAAAAACAATTTTACTGGCCTTATTGAAGACCCGACTCATCACATCATAATGAGCCGGGCCTTGGGGGCTACCAATTGGTCCTGTCAACAATTCAAGGTACACAAGTTTTATTCCATTATATTGAAGGGTCCACTGCTCAGTTGGTAAAGCACAAAGCTCTTAACCTTGTGGACGTGGGTTCAAGCCCCATGATGGGGGTTACATCATATGATGTTCTTTTCAAAAGAAGTATATATAAAGTCCCAACTCAATATTATCTTACGGAGCCGGCCCTTGGGGGCTACACGTTGTTGTTCAAGTCTATATGATCATATTTATAAAAGTCCCTGCTCATTATTGCATAATGACCCGGCCCTTGGGGGCCACACAGGTTGTAGTTTTTTATGAGTATAAGGCAATTACAAGTCCCAGGTTGCTGCAAGCATAACAACCTAGCACTTGGGGGCTACATATATGGAGTATTCAGTCTTTACTAGTGACTAAGATGAACAGCATGGATTTCTTCAAAGTGGCAGTATTTATATTGAAGCAAGTCTTAAGTCATCACTTTGTTTCTGCTCAAGACTTGGGGGCTACAAGTAATATGGATATAAGGGAGAAAATCTTCAAATTCTCAGTTTTGAGTAAACCAGATTGACCCGGCATCACCAATAACTATGACCCGGCGTCGGCAACAATTATGACCCGGTGCTATCAATATTTACAAACCGGATATTTTGGCAATGATAAACCGGCAAGTTCTACAAGCCAGCTGAAAGTCAGACGAGTTTTTCAAGGCTAATATTTTTTCAGCCGGCGCTTTGGAAGCCGATTCAAGTGGATTATTTATTACAATATTTCTCTATAAGATACCAATGTCTGCAAATTGGCTCTGAAGCTGGCCTATTGACCCGGATTTCTCAAAATAAGTATCTGGATTTTTGTATTGGCAAGGTTTGTACATATCTGTTAAAAGAGATTTGCTATAAGATCTTTGAGTATGCATCCAGGAGGAAATCACAAGGACTTAAAGATGATCAGGTGCCGGTTCAGGAAAATATTTAACCCAGAGCACAACCTATCAAGTTTGTTCTTGTGTTTATTTTACAGGATCACTTTAACATGGATAAATCCAAATTAAACTGGGGGCTAATGTCGGGGATATACCCCGCGTTATGACCCGGCCGGAATCATGACCCGGTCGAGCTTGGCGACTCACCAGAGACCTAGCTGGAGCTTGGCGACTCACTGGCGATCCGCCCGGACATGGAGGTTTACATGTAACCCGCCTGGACATTGTGACTCACTAGAGACCCGGCGGGCGGATCAGACGGACGACAAGGCCCAAGGCCCAGCAGGCCGGCTTATACTCTGGTGGGCCGGCTTAAGAGGAAAGGATGACAAATATTTCCTTTACGAGGCAGCAAGACCCGGACTTGTATTCAACTTGTGAGAAAGGATAGAATAGTCCTAGTCCTACTAGGACTCCACATGTAACCCGCCCCTTCAACATATATAAGGAGCGGCAGGGCTCCCCAAAGAGGGACAGAAAATAATCTCTAGGGCTAGACACAAAGAGCCGGCTTACCGGCGACTCTCTCATGAGCATAACGAGATCTAGCCACAAACAGCATGTAGGGTTATTACCAGATGATGTTTCCTGGGGCCCAAAGCTGTCTAAATCTTCGTCTTGCCTGTTGCGTCTCTCAACTCCGATCAACCCCTTCAAGCTACCGCATAGATGCCTTGGCCTCGCGACTAAGTCCTGACACTAAGGACATATGCCGTGATAATTCCACGATAGATATCATTATTATATCTTGGTTACTTTAATGGACCTATATACTTGGTAAAGGGTGGAAGGCTCGGCCTTATGCCTAGTGTTTTGTTCCACTCTTGCCGCCGTAGTTTTTGTCATACCAGTATTATGTTCCTTGATTTTGTGTTCCTTACGCGGTTGGGTTATAATGGGAACCCCTTGACAGTTCTCCTTGAATAAAACTCCTCCAGCAAGGCCCAACCTTGGTTTTACATTTTCCAGACAACCTATAACCTTCCCTTGGGTTTTCGCGAGCCCGAGGGTCATCTTTATTTTAAACCCCCCCGGGCCAGTGCTCCTCTGAGTGTTGGTCCGAAACGGGCAGCCTGCGGGGCCACCTCGGGGCAACTTGAGGGTTGGTTTTACTGCTAGCTTGACCTATCCGGTGTGCCCTGAGAAGGAGATATGTGTGACTCCTATTGGGATTTGTTGGCACATCGGGCGGCTTTGCTGGTCTTGTTTTACCATTGTCGAGATGTCTTGTAACTGGGATTCCGAGTCTGATCGGGTATTCCTGGGAGAAGGAATATCCTTCATTGACCGTGAGAGCTTGTGATGGGCTAAGTTGGGACACCTCTGTAGGGTTTTGAAGTTTCGAAAGCCATGCCCGCGTTTATGGGCAGATGGGAATTTGTTAAGATCCGGTTGTAGAAAACCCGAAACTTCACTTAATTAAAATGAATCAACAGCGTGTGTAGCCGTGATGGTCTCTTTTCGGCGGAGTCCGGGAAGAAAACACAGTCTCGTGTTATGCTTGAGAGTAAGTAGTTTTAGGATCACTTCTTGATCTTTATAGCTTCTCGACCGTGCTTTGCTTTCTCTTCTCGCTCTCATTTGTGTAAGTTAGCCACCATATATGCTAGTTCTTGCTGCAGCTCCACCTCACTACCTTTTCCTACCCATAAGCTTAAATAGTCTTGATCGTGAGGGTGTGAGATTCCTGAGTCCTCGTGACTCACAGATTACTTCCAAAACCAGTTGCAGGTGCAGATGATGCCAGTACAGGAGACGCGACCGAACTCAAGTGGGAGTTCGACGAGGATTCAGGACGTTACTATGTGTCTTTCCAGGACGATCAGTAGTGGAGCCCAGTTGGGGCGATCGGGGATCTTTTGCATTTGGGGTTGTCTTTATTTTGGTTCCATAGTCGGACCTTGATTGTATTCTGGATGATGTAATGCTATATTTATGTATTGTGTGAAGTGGCGATTGTAAGCCAACTCTTTATCTCTTTCTTATTCAGTACATGGGATGTGTAAAGATTACCCCTCTTGCGACATGCCTACTATGTGGTTATGCCTCTAAGTCGTGCTCCGACACGTGGGAGATATAGACGCATCATGGGTGTTACAAGTTGGTAATCAGAGCATTCCCCGACTTAGGAGCCCCCTGCTTGATCGAATCATTGGCATTGTTGATTCTAGAAAAAATGTTTCGAGTCTTATAGGATTATATATATCGGAGAGTAGGATTCTTTTTACTCCTCAGTCCCTTTGTCACTCTGGTGAGGCCTCCTGACGTAGAGTTATGACTCTTCTCTTCTCAAATTTCACAAATTTTTTTAGGATCACGCGGGTATCTTGGAATCGTTTCGATGGTTTTGACGAGAACATTGTTCTTGGTGCCTCCTGACATTTCGGGGTTGTGGCAGTGTCCCAGGGAGTTGAGCTTCGAGGTGTTGTCGTCACAATTTTATCGTTGCAGTTCTGGAATACCTGAGTTTCGCCGACATCGAAAATCTCCTGTATGAAGTTGTCGGTGAGATAACCTCGACGCCACCCAGTACTGGTGCGGGAGTTCGGGAGTATTGCCATAACTCGTATAACGTATGCTTTTCGAAGGTTGAGGTAAATGATTTCCGAAGGTTTGTTGGTTATGTGTTGAAGGATGGATACAGCTGGATGTAGGATTTGCTAGTTTTGGGTGAGATATTATGCTTCCCCTGTATCCCCAACACCTGATTGCATAACCAGAAAGTTTCGGGAGTTTCATAGGTGGGAATTCTTGTAGCTCTAGTATTTCTTCCCGCAGATATTTGGTTTGTGATTGGGTAATCCTTACCAATTATTTGTTCATGTCTGTACCTTGTTGTTTTATTCATTTATCTCTATCTAAGTGGCTTCTAAATTTATGGAAGTGTGATGATTTACTTTGGAATTCATTCGTTCATTTTTGTTCGAATGTTAAGGCTATATGTTGCAATTTCGATCCATTGATTCAGCTTGAATATATGTCTGTCAAGATGCTAACGGATGTCAACCTCTTCAGGATGGCTCCTCCAACGCGTCAGAATCCGGAACCTCCCCCACCACCTCCACCTCCGGAGGCATGGCAAGCTGTCATGGCCGCTACCAACGCCAACACGCAGATGCTTATGCAACTCTTGCAAGAGCTCAACCAAGGAAATCAAGGCCATGGCAACAATCAAGCTCAGTTTGCTACCCTCAACCAGTTCCTCGCAAACCAGCCGAAGTCCTTCAGTAACTATGTCGAGGCCACAAACGCTGACGATTGGCTCATGGATATCTGCAAACATTTTGAGTGTAGCAACGTCAGGCCTTAGGACTTTGTCAAGTTTGCTTCATTCCAACTCAGAGACCAAGCTGCTGAGTGGTATCAACAATACAAAGATTCCAGAGGAGGTCGTGTGATTACCTGGGATGATTTCCACCAAGACTTCAAAGCTCACCACATTCCTCAAAGTGTTGTTGGTAAGCGCGAGGAGTTCCGCAATCTAAAGCAAGGCAGCTTGTCTGTTTACCAGTACAACATCCTGTTCCAGAGGCTCGCTCGCTTTGCTAAACAAGACGTCCCCGACGAGAAGATCATGATTTATCAATTCAGAGGTGGCCTCAGAGAGGATCTGCAAGTAGCACTTGTGCTTTTTGAGCCGACCAAGTATGATGATTTCTGCAACATGGCACAAAAGCAAGAGGCCGCTCAGCTCAAGTGCGATGCATCTAAGAAGAGAGTCAGGGATGCAACTCCTTCTTCGTCAACTCAAGTGGCAGCTAAGCAACAAAAGTTCTGGTTGCCTCCTCCTCCGTTCCGCCAGCCTTACCAGCAGAAGAGCAAAGGTGGCAATGGATCTTCCCACCCACCCAACCCAGGCTATCAGAACAAAGCTTCGTCTCATACTCCAAGGTCAAGTGCTCCATATCACCGTCCGCTCTCTGAGGTTACATGTAACAAGTGTCAGCAGAAGGGGCACTATGCGAACAAATGCTTCAACCAGAGGCGCCTTCCGCCTCCTCTCCTGTGAGATCTGCTAGCAATGCAGTGGTCAAGCATAATCCCAAGCATGCTAAGGTCAACATGATGAACGCAGCGCAGGCAGAGGACTCTTTAGAAGTGATCATGGGTAATCTTCCTGTTAATGATATTCCTGCAAAAGTTCTTTTTTATACTGGTGCATCGCATTGTTTCATGTCAAGACCATTTTTTGCCAAAAACGAATTCACTTCTTCTCATTTGGGCAAATCCATGGATATCGTTTCTGCGGGTAAACGGTTGAGTGCTAGTTTGGTGGTTCCGGATGTTTCTATCAAGATGGGTGATTATAAATTTGTGTCCTCTCCAATGGTCCTTGGTAACTCGGATATTGATCTAATTCTCGGCATGGACTGGCTTTCTAAGCACAAGGCTCAGCTTGATTGTGCTGTCAGGCAGACTCAATTAACACACTCGTCTGAGGATGTGATCATCTATGCCGCTCGTGATGATACCATTCGACTATTTTCTCTCAATGAGAAGGGCGAGTTGAATGCCATCTCTCAGATTCCAATCGTTTGTGAATATCAAGATGTCTTTCTAGAAGAGCTTCCAGGAATACCTCCTCACTGGCCAGTTGAATTCGTCATCGATCTTGAGCCTGGCACGGAACCTGTTTGCAAACGTCCTTACAAGCTTGGACCAGAAGAGTTGAAGGAGCTGAAGAAGCAACTCAATATACAAGAGCGCATGGGTCTGATCAGACCGAGTTCTTCTCCATGGGGCGTTGGTGTTCTTTTTGTCAAGAAGAAGGATGGCACGGACCGACTTTGTCTCCACTACTGTCCATTGAACAAGAAGACCATAAAGAACAAGTACCCACTACCTTCCATTGAACAAGAAGACCATAAAGGTGCTCAAGTATTCTCCAAGCTTGACCTTCGTATGGGCTATCATCAGATCTGCATTCGTGAACAAATATATCCCCAAGACAGCATTCAGAACAAGCTATGGTTCCTATGAATACACTGTCATGTCTTTTGTCCTTGTCAATGCTCCTCCAACGTTCTCTCGCACGATGAACTTCATATTCAACCCTTATACAAATGATTTCATCTTGGTGTATCTCGATGATATTTTGGTCTTTTCCAAGAACAAAGAGGATCATGCAAAGCACTTGAGATTAGTGCTGGACAAACTCAGAGAACATCAATTCTATGTGAAGTTTTCAAAGTGCGAGTTTTGGCTCAATGAGGTTCTCTACCTTGGGCATATCATCTCCGCCAAGGGCATAGCTGTTAATCCTGAGAAGGTGTCTGCAATTGTGAATTGGAAACCGCCTCATAATGTGAACCAGCTCCGTAGTTTCCTTGGGCTCGCAAGCTATTGTCTAAGATTCGTTGAGAATTTCTCTAAGATCGCGAAGCCTCTTTCCAACCTCCTCTAGAAGCATGTGAAGTATGTCTGGACGCTCGAATATGACGTGGCTTTCAACACCCTCAAAGAGAAGTTAGTCACAGCTCTAGTTCTGACTCCTCCTGATGAATCCAAACCATTTGAGGTTTTCTATGATGCTTCCCTTCAAGGTCTCAGTGTTGTGTTAATGCAAGAGAATAAAGTTGTGGCCTATACCTCTCGCCAGTTGAAGCCCAACGAAAAGAACTACCCCACTCATGACCTCGAGTTGGCGGCAGTTGTGCATGCTCTTTTAACATGGAGACATCTCTTGTTGGGAAGGAAAGTGGACATCTTCACTCAACCCAACCTCAACCTCACGCAGACTCGTTGGGTCGAGATGATTCAAGAGTATAATCCGAGTATTGAATATACTCCAGGCAAGGCCATTGTCATTGCTGATGCTTTGAGCAGGAAGGCTTACTGCAAAAGTTCGATTCTCAAGCCCTTCCAACCGATCTTTGTGAAGCTTTCCGCAAGCTTAATCTTCAAGTTGTTCCATAAGGATTTCTGGCCAACCTCCAAGTATCTCCTACTTTGGATGATCAAATTCGTGAGGCACAACTTCTTGATGCAATGGTGAAGAAGGTGAAGATTGGTATTGCCAAGAGCCAACCCAAGTACAAGTGCTATCGCCGTGATGACAAAGATACTCTATTCTTCGATGATCGAATTGTTGTTCCTAAGGGTGACCTTCATAAAGTCATTATGAACGAGGCTCACAATTCACTCCTATCTATTCATCCTGGAAGTACAAAGATGTACCATGACCTCAAGCAGTCGTGTTGGTGGACTCGAATGAAGCGCGAGATTGCTCAGTTCATGAATGAATGTGATGTCTGCAGAAGAGCGAAAGCAGAACACCAACGGCCAGCTGGTCTCCTCCAACCTCTTGCCATTCCAGAATGGAAGTTTGACCATATTGAGATGGACTTCGCGACTGGATTTCCCAAGTCCAAGCGTGGCAATGATGCTATCTTCGTCGTCATCGACAAGCTTACTAAACTGGCTCATTTTCTTCCTAACAAAGAATCTATCACAACACCTAAGTTGGCATGGCTACATACCTCCAGGATTGTCTCCTTGCACGACATTTCGTAGTTGATATCTTCAGATCGTGGAAGCATCTTTACTTCTAAGTTCTGAGATTCCTTTTAGAAGGCCATGGGCACCATCATTCGCTTCAGCACAGCCTTCCATCCTCAAACCAGTGGACAAGTCGAGCAAGTAAATCAAATTCTTGAAGATATGCTCAGGGCTTGTGTCATTTCCTTTGGTATGAAGTGGGAAGATTGTCTTCCATATGCCGAGTTCTCCTACAACAACAGCTTCCAAGCGAGTTCGGGCAAGGCCCCATTCGAGATTCTCTAGGGCAGAAAGTGTTGTACTCCTCTTAACTAGTCATAGACTGGTGAACGCCAACTTCTTGGCAATGACTTGATCACAGAGGCTGAAGAAATGTGCAAAGTCATTCGTGAAAATCTCAAAGCCGCGCAATCGCGCCAGAAGAGCTACTCTGATAGCAAGCATCGTGACATGGCTTTCGAGATAGGAGACGATGTCTACATCCGCGTCTCTCCAATGAAAGGTACTCGTCGCTTTGGTATGAAAGGGAAGCTTGCCCCTAGATACGTGGGTCCTTTCAAGATCATTGGCAAAAGAGGCGATCTCGCCTATCAACTTAAGCTTCCATCCAACTTTGCAAATGTGCATGACGTGTTTCACGTGTCACAGCTTCGCAAGTGTTTCAAGACTCCTGACCACACCATCAACTTCGAAGAGATTGATCTCCAAGAAGACATGTCTTAACATGAGAATCCCATTGCTATTCTTGAAGAAACTAAGCGCAAGACTCGCAACAAGTCTATCAAATTTCTGAAAGTGAAGTGGTCACATCATTCCGACTGAGAAGCCACCTGGGAACACGAGGACCACCTCCGTTCCGAATATCCGTAGTTCTTTCAGTCCTAGATCTCGGGACGAGATCCTTTCGTAGTGGTGGAGTGTTGTAACGCCCCGGATGTAACTTACCATATTTGTGCTCCAACTCTTGCCATTTTCGGCTCTAAGTTATGATATTCCCTCGTGGTTGGGTTTTGTCTTTGTTTTGCATTTTGTCCATGTCATGCATTGCATATCATGTCATCATGTGCATCTCATTTGCATGCGTGTTCGTCTTATGCATCTGAGCATTTTCCCCGTTGTCTGTTTTGCGATCCGACACTCCTACGTCCTTCGGCGCCCCTTTTGCCTCTTTTTGTGTGCGGGTGTTAAACGTTCTCAGATTGGACCGAGATTTGCCACGCGGCCTTGGTACACCACCGGTAGACCGCCTGTCAAGTTTCGTGCCATTTGGAGTCCGTTTGATACTCCAACGGTTAACCGGGGAACCGTAAAGGCCTCATGTGTGTTGCAGCCCAACACCCCTCCAAAGTGGCCCATAACCCATCCTAACCCCCTCCATGCTCTCGGCCGTTCGATCATGATTGCGTGGCTGAAAACCGCTCTTCATTTGGACTCTCCTAGCTCCCTCTACCTATATATATTTGCACCTCCCCCCCGAAATTCCCGCAGTCCAAAACCCTAGAATCCCCTCCGCGCCGCCGAACACGTCCGGGCGACGCCGAACAAAACGCGCCGCCACCCCGAGCCACTCACAAAGCGCCACATGGCCCCGGCCACCGTGCACCGCCGTTGGCCCGCCGCGGCCCAGGTCGGCCCCCCCAGCCCGCATCGCCGCCCGACCGTGCCCGCGGTCGCCCGCCTCCTCGCGCCTCCTCCTCGCTGCCCGGCGCCGCCGCGGCATCACCGGGCCGCCGCAGCTGCCCTCGCCAGCCGCCATTCGTCCTCGCCACCTCCCTCGCCGGCCTCCGCCGCTTCTCCGCCGTGGACCTCGCCTGCCCGCGCCGCCGCACTCCCTCCACCTCCGGCCTCCTCCCCGAGCTCTCCGGCGAGCCCCTAGCTCCGGCCACCATGTGGAGAACTCCGGCGAACCTCCTTCTCCGGTCATCCTCATAAACTGCGCACCAGATCCAGATCGGGAGAACCTAGGGTTGACTTCAAGATATCTCTAAGTCTTTTTTTTACTTTCTGAAGCTCTGTTCATTGCATCATAACGCCGCATTCGTAGCTCCGTTTTGTGCATATGAGATATCAAAATGTTCATCAGGATGTCCTCTTCATTTTGTTCCATTGCACCATGCTTGTTTGAGTCCATCTTGATGCCCAAATTGTTGATGCAAGAGTGCTATAAAATGTTAGGTGCTGATTCTTATCAGATCTTGAGTATTTGTCATTTTTGCCATGATTATTGTGTGTTGCATATGAACTTGAGTCCTACATGTGTTTTGGGCTATGCCATGCCATCTTTACAGGGGTGTATGCCATGTATTTTTGTGATCAATGCGGTTACTAGCACAAGCATGCAAAGTAGCTCTCGTAATATTGCTGTTTTCAGGGACTTAGAATTTCAGTAAGTCATTTCTCTGTTATTATTTTAATGCCATGTATTCATGTTGCTACGGGGAGATCCATGCTTCTTTTGAGTACGTTCAGTAAGGATGATTTGGGTCTATGGTTATGCTCTATCCATCCATGCCCCTGTTTGCATTTATGGAGTACCCTAGCATGACTAAATCTTGCTCTACTTTTGCTATAAAATGTTCCTGGCAGATTGTTTACGTGTTAGCAATTTTGCCAAGGTTGTTGTAGTTGATTCATGCATGATATGAGATTGTTCTTGCCATGGTTAGCTTCTTGATCATGCCTTCTTGCTGGTAGTATGCTTATTTTGTCATGCAATGCCTTGTGCTGAGTGCATCGAGCTCGCAAACATGCCTTCATAACTCTGTTTATGCCATGTCCAGTTTTCCGCTAAGTCTAAATCTGTTAACGAAACTTGCTATGTTTACATGGGTGCCATCATATTTTCTGTGCCCTTTTGGCTTATGGTCATTAAGGGACTTTTGTTATCTTTTAGTAGATTCATGCCATGCCTTGTTTTGCCATGATATGTTCTTGTAGCATGTTCTTATCTTGCTCTAAACATTGATTCCTGATGTTAATTCCTAGCATGTTGTTATTTTCACTAAGTCTGTGATGCTGATATCTTTTGCACTTTTGCCACGCTTGTTTGAGCCTGCAATTATGTGATTTGGCCGTAACTCAGTGTTCATCTTTTGTCAAGAATCTTGAGTAGATCACTGCCATGTGCTTTGTTGCTATGTTGGGGTGCAGTAGCTTAGTTTCTTGTTGCATTCTAGATGGCATCGTGCTGTTAATCGCAGAATTGTGCCATTCTTGTTTTGCTTGCCATTTGCAAACCGTGCATCCGATTCCGGTGATCTTTATATCGATATCGACCGATATCAACTCATATTTCCAGGGGCACTATTTGTTTGCTAAGTTGAGGCCTGATTCAATCTTTTCCTTCTGGAGCACGCATATGCATTGCATATCACATCCCGCATATAATGCCATGTTTGCATCATGTTGCTTGCGCATTGCACCGTGGTTGATTGTGGTTTCCTTTGCTTGTGTTCTTGCTTTGGGTAGAGCCGGGAGACGAATTTGTGATCGAGGAACCCGTTGAGTACGCTTACGAGGATCAAGCTTACGTCAACTCGGAGAACTTTGTAGACAAGATGACCATACCCTCGAAATCACTTCTATCTTTGCTTGCTAGTTGCTTGGTCTATTGCTATGTCGTGATACCTACCACTTGCTATATCATGCCTCCCATATTGCCATGTCAAGGATCTAACCCACCTTGTCCTAGAAAACCATTGTTTGGCTATGTTACCGCTTTGCTCAGCCCCTCTTATAGCGTTGCTAGTTGCAGGTGAAGATGGAGTTTGTTCCTTGTTGGAACATGATTATTGTTGGGATATCATTATTATATCTTGGTTACTTAAATGCACCTATATATTTGGTAAAGTGTGGAAGGCTCGGCCTTATGCCAGGTGTTTTGATCCACTCTAGCCGCCCAAGTGTCCGTCATACCAGTGTTATGTTCCTTGATTTTGTGTTCCTTACGCGGATGGGTTATAATGGGAACCCCTTGACAGTTTGCCTTGAATAAAACTCCTCTAGCAAGGCTCAACCTTGGTTTTAGATTTTCCTGACAACCTATAACCTTCCCTTGGGTTTTCGCGAGCCCGAGGGTCATCTTTATTTTAATCCCCCCGGGCCAGTGCTCCTCTGAGTGTTGGTCCGAAACGGGGAGCCTGCGGGGCCACCTCGGGGCAACTCGAGGGTTGGTTTTACTTGTATCTTGACCTATCCGATGTGCCCTGAGAACGAGATACGTGCGACTCCTATCGGGATTTGTCGGCACATCGGGCGGCTTTGTTGGTCTTGTTTTACCATTGTCGAGATGTCTTGTAACCGCGATTCCGAGTCTGATCGGGTATTCCTGGGAGAAGGAATATCCTTCCTTGACCGTGAGAGCTTGTGATGGGCTAAGTTGGGACACCCCTGCAGGGTTTTGAACTTTAGAAAGCTGTGCCCGTGGTTATGGGCAGATGGGAATTTGTTAATATCCGGTTGTAGAAAACCTGACACTTAACTTAATTAAAATGAATCAACAGCGTGTGTAGCCATGATGGTCTCTTTTCGGCGGAGTCTGGGAAGAGAACACGGGCTCGTGTTATGCTTGAACGTAAGTAGTTTTAGGATCACTTCTTGATCTTTATAGCTTCTCGACCGTGCATTGCTTTCTCTTCTCGCTCTCATTTGCGTAAGTTAGCCACCATATATGCTAGTTCTTGCTGCAGCTCCACCTCACTACCTTTTCCTACCCATAAGCTTAAATAGTCTTGATCGTGAGGGTGTGAGATTCCTGAGTCCTCGTGACTCACAGATTACTTCCAAAACCAGTTGCAGGTGCAGATGATGCCAATACAGGAGACGCGACCGAACTCAAGTGGGAGTTCGACGAGGATTCAGGACGTTACTATGTGTCTTTCCAGGACGATCAGTAGTGGAGCCCAGTTGGGGCGATCGGGGATCTTTTGCATTTGGGGTTGTCTTTATTTTGGTTCCATAGTCGGACCTTGATTGTATTCTGGATGATGTAATGCTATATTTATGTATTGTGTGAAGTGGCGATTGTAAGCCAACTCTTTATCTCTTTCTTATTCAGTACATGGGATGTGTAAAGATTACCCCTCTTGCGACATGCCTACTATGCGGTTATGCCTCTAAGTCGTGCTCCGACACGTGGGAGATATAGACGCATCGTGGGTGTTACAAGTTGGTAATCAGAGCATTCCCCGACTTAGGAGCCCCCTGCTTGATCGAATCATTGGCATTGTTGATTCTAGAAAACCCGAAACTTCACTTAATTAAAATGAATCAACAACGTGTGTAGCCGTGATGGTCTCTTTTCGGCGGAGTCCGGGAAGAAAACACGGTCTCGTGTTATGCTTGAGAGTAAGTAGTTTTAGGATCACTTCTTGATCTTTATAGCTTCTCGACCATGCTTTGCTTTCTCTTCTCGCTCTCATTTGTGTAATTTTGCCACCATATATGCTAGTTCTTGCTGCAGCTCCACCTCACTACCTTTTCCTACCCATAAGCTTAAATAGTCTTGATCGTGAGGGTGTGAGATTCCTGAGTCCTCGTGACTCACAAACTACTTCCAAAACCAGTTGCAGGTGCCGATGATGCCAGTACAGGAGACACGACCTAACTCAAGTGGGAGTTCGACGAGGATTCAGGACGTTACTATGTGTCTTTCCCGGATGATCAGTAGTGGAGCCCAGTTGGGGCGATCGGGGATCTTTTGCATTTGGGGTTGTCTTTATTTTGGTTCCATAGTAGGACCTTGATTGTATTATGGATGATGTATTGCTATATTTATGTATTGTGTGAACTGGCGATTGTAAGCCAACTCTTTATCTCTTTCTTATTCTGTACATGAGATGTGTAAAGATTACCCCTCTTGCGACATGCCTACTATGCGGTTATGCCTCTAAATTGTGCTACGACATGTGGGAGATATAGCCGCATCGTGGGTGTTACATTGCTGCTCTCTTTATGTTACAATTCTTATCTTTTATGTGAGCATCGTTGAAATCATCATGCCTAGCTAGGGGCGTTAAACGATAGCGCTTGTCGGGAGGCAACCCAACTTTATTTTTGTTCCTTGATTTTTGATCCTGTTTACTAATAAATAATTTATCTAGCCTCTGTTATTAGTGAGTTTTTATGCTTTTAATTAGTGTTTGTGCCAAGTAGAACCGTTGGGAAGACTTGGGGAAAGTCTTGTTGATCTTGCTGTAAAAAACAGAAACTTTAGCGATCACGAGAATTGCTACCATATTTTATTGGAGAGTGATATTTAGTTAATTATTTTTTCAGATGATTAATAGATAAATTCCTCACGTCCAGAAAGTTATTTTAGAATTTTTGAGGTTCCAGAAGTTTGCTTTAGTTACAGATTACTACAGACTGTTCTGTTTTTGACAGATTCTGTTTTTCATGTGTTGTTTACTTATTTTGATGAATCTATGGCTAGTAAAAGAGTTTATAAACCATAGATAAGTTGGAATACAGTAGGTTTAACACCAATATAAATAAAGAATGAGTTCATTACAGTACCTTAAAGTGGAGTTTTGTTTTCTTTCGCTAACGGAGCTTACGAGTTTTCTGTTAAGTTTTGTGTTGTGAAGTTTTCAAGTTTTGGGTAAAGATTCGATGGACTATGGAATAAGGAGTGGCAAGAGCTGAAGTTTGGGGTTGCCCAAGGCACCCCAATGTAATATTCAAGGACAACCAAAAGCCTAAGCTTGGGGATGCCCCGGAAGGCATCTCATCTTTCGTCTTCGTTCATCGGTAACTTTACTTGGAGCTATATTTTTATTCGCCACATGACATGTGTTTTCCTTGGAGCGTCATTTTATTTAATTTTGTTTTTCTTGCTGTTTGAATAAAATACCAAGATCTTAAATTCTTAAATGTTAGATAGTCTTCATATAGTTGCATGATTATTCGACTACTCATTGATATTCACTTATATCTTTCGGAGTAGTTTGTCGTTTGCTCTAGTGCTTCACTTATATCTTTTTAGAGCATGGTGGTGGTTTTATTTCGAAGAAATAGATGAACTCTCATGCTTCACTTATATTATTTTGAGAGTCTTTAGAACAATATGGTAGTTTGCTTTGGTTATGAAACAAGTCCTAATATGATGGGCATCCAAGAGGGATATAATAAAAACTTTCATATGAAGTGCATTGAATACTAAGAGAAGTTTGATACTTGATAATTGTTTTGAGATATGGAGATGGTGATATTAGAGTCATGCTAGTTGTTTAGTTGTTAATTTGGGAGATACGTGTGTTAAAATTTGTGATTCCCGTAGCATGCACGTATGGTGAACCGTTATGTGACGAAGTCGGAGCATGATTTGTTTATTGATTGCCTTCCTTATGAGCGGCGGTCGGGGACGAGCGATGGTATTTTCCTACCAATCTATCCCCCTAGGAGCATGCGCGTAGTACTTTGTTTCGATAACTAATAGATTTTCGCAATAAGTATGTGAGTTCTTTATGACTAATGTTGAGTCCATGGATTATACGCACTCTCACCCTTCCACCATTGCTAGCCTCTCTAGTACCGCGCAACTTTCACGGGTACCTTACACCCACCATATACCTTCCTCAAAACAGCCGCCATACCTACCTATTATGGCATTTCCATAGTCATTCCAAGATATATTGCCATGCAACTTTCTACCGTTCCATTTATTATGACACGCTTCATCATTGTCATATTGCTTGCATGATCATGTAGTTGACATTGTATTTGTGGCAAAGCCACCGTTCCTAATTCTTTCATACATGTCACTCATGAGTCATTGCACATCCCGGTACACCGCCGAAGCCATTCATATAGAGTCATATCTTGTTCTAAGTATCGAGTTGTAATTCTTGAGTTGTAAGTAAATAAAAGTGTGATGATCATCATTATTAGAGCGTTGTCCCTGTGAGGAAAGGATGATGGAGACTATGATTCCACCACAAGTCGGGATGAGACTCCGGACGAAAATAAATAAATAAAAGAGGCCAGAGAAGCCCAAATAAAAAAAGAGAAAAAAGAGGCCATAAAAAAGAGAAAAGGCCAAAATAAAAAAATAAAAAAATGAGAGAAAACGAGAGAAGGGGCAATGCTACTATCCTTTTACCACACTTGTGCTTCAAAGTAGGACCATGATCTTCATGATAGAGAGTCTCCTATGTTGTCACTTCCATATACTAGTGGGATTTTTTCATTATAGAACTTGGCTTGTATATTCCAATGATGGGCTTCCTCAAAATGCCCTAGGTCTTTGTGAGAAAGAAAGTTGGATGCACACCCACTAGATTCTTTTGTTGAGCTATCATACACTTATAGCTCTAGTGCATTTGTTGCATGGCAATCCCTACTCACTCACATTGATATCTATTGATGGGCATCTCCATAGCCCGTTGATACGCCTAGTTGGTGTGAGATTATCTTCTCCCTTTTTGTCTTCTCCACAACCACCTTTCTATTCCACCTATAGTGCTATGTCCATGGCTCACGCTCATGTATTGCGTGAAGATTGAAAAAGTTTGAGAACATCAAAAGTATGAAACAATTGCTTGGCTTGTCATCGGGGTTGTGCATGATTTAAATACGTTGTGTGGTGAAGATGGAGCATATCCAGACTATATGATATTGTAGGGATAGCTTTCTTTGGCCATGTTATTTTGAAGAGACATGATTGCTTTGTTAGTGTGCTTGAAGTATTATTATTTTTATGTCAATATTAAACTTTTGTCTTGAATCTTATGGATCTGAATATTCTTGCCACAATAAAGAGAATTACATGGATAAATATGTTAGGTAGCATTCCACATCAAAAATTCTGTTTTTATCATTTACCTACTTGAGGACGAGCAGGAATTAAGCTTGGGGATGCTGATACGTCTCCAACGTATCTATAATTTTGATTGTTCCATGCTTTTATATTATCTGTTTTGCATGTTTATGGGCTTTATTATACACTTTTATATTATTTTTGGGACTAACCTATTAACCTAGAGCCCAGTGCCAGTTTCTGTTTTTTCCTTGTTTTAGAGTATCATAGAAAAGGAAAATCAAACTGAGTCCAATTGACCTAAAACTTCATGGAACTTATTTTTGGAACGGAAGCAATCCAGAAGACTTGGGATGTACGTAAGGGAAGCAACGAGGAAGGCACAAGGCAGGGGGCGCGCCCTCCACCCTCGTGGCCCCTCGTGGCTCCCCTGACGTATTTCTTCCATATACCCTAAAAACTTCGAGGGGCACAATAGATCGGGAGTTCCGCCGCCAGAAGCCTCTGTAGCCACCAAAAACCAATCTAGACCCATTCCGGCACCCTACCGGAGGGGGAACCCCTCTCCGGTGGCCATCTTTATCATCCCGGTGCTCTCCATGACAAGGAGGGGGTAGTTCTCCCTTGGGGCTGAGGGTATGTACCAGTAGCTATGTGTTTGATCTCTCTCTCTCTCTCTCTCGTGTTCTTGAGGTGGTGCGATCTTGATGTATCGCGAGCTTTGCTATCATAGTTGGATCTTATGATGTTTCTCCCCCTCTACTCTCTTGTAATGGAATGAGTTTTCCCTTTGAAGTTATCTTATCGGATTGAGTCTTTAAGGATTTGAGAACACTTGATGTATGTCTTGTGTGGGATACCTGTGGTGACAATGGGGTATTCCATTGATCCACTTGATCCGCCCATGAACCTATGCATAGGGGTTGGCACACGTTTTCATCTTGACTCTCCGGTAGAAACTTTGGGGCACTCTTTGAGGTTCTATGTGTTGGTTGAATAGATGAATATGAGATTGTGTGATGCATATCATATAATCATACCCACGGATACTTGAGGTGACATTGGAGTATCTAGGTGACATTAGGGTTTTGGTTGGTTTGTGTCCTAAGGTGTTATTCTAGTACGAACTCTAGGGCTGTTTGTGACACTTATAGGAATAGCCAAACGGATTGATTGGAAAGAATAACTTTGAGATGGTTTCGTACCCTACCATAATCTCTTCGTTTGTTCTCCTCTATTCGTGACTTTGGAGTGACTCTTTGTTGCATGTTGAGGGATAGTTATGTGATCCAATTATGTTATTATTGTTGAGAGAACATGCACTAGTGAAAGTATGAACCCTAGGCCTTGTTTCCTAGCATTGCAATACCGTTTGTGCTCACTTTTATCATTAGTTACCTTGCTGTTTTTATATTTTCAGATTAGAAAAACCTATATCTGTAGGATCGAAAGTATGTCTAGAGGGGGGTGATTAGACTACTTGACCAAATAAAAACTTAACCTTTTCCCAATTTTAGTTCTTGGCAGATTTTAGCTATTTTAAGATAAGTCAAGCAACCATCACATAATTCAAGCAAGCATGCGAAGAGTATATTGGCAGCGGAAAGTAAAGCATGCAACTTGCAAGAATGTAAAGGGAAGGGTTTGGAGAATTCAAACGCAATTGGAGACACAGATGTTTTTCCCGTGGTTCGGATAGGTGGTGCTATCCTACATCCACATTGATGGAGACTTCAACCACAAAGGGTAATGGTTGCGCGAGTCCACACAGGGCTCCACCCAAGGGTAACGGTTGCGCGAGTCCACACAGGGCTCCACCCACGAAGGGTCCACGAAGAAGCAACCACCCACAAAGGGTCCACGAAGAAGCAACCTTGTCTATCCCACCATGGCCATCACCCACACAGGACTTGCCTCACTAGCGGTAGATCTTCACGAAGTAGGCGATCTCCTTGCCCTTACAAACTCCTTGGTTCAACTCCACAATCTTGTCGGAGGCTCCCAAGTGACACCTAGCCAATCTAGGAGACACCACTCTCCAAGAAGTAACAAATGGTGTGTAGGTAATGAACTCCTTGCTCTTGTGCTTCAAATGATAGTCTCCCCAACACTCAACTCTCTCTCATAGGATTTGGATTTGGTGGAAAGAAGATTTGAGTGGAAAGCAACTTGGGAAGGCTAGAGATCAAGATTCATATGGTAGGAATGGAATGTCTTGGTCTCAACACATGAGTAGGTGGTTCTCTCTCAGAACATATGAGTCGGAATGGTGTATGTGTTCTGATAGTTCTCTTCATGAATGAAGAGGGGGTGGAGGGGTATATATAGCCTCCACACAAAATCCAACCGTTACACACAGTTTCCCAATCTCGGTGGGACCGAATCACAAACTCGGTCGGACCGAAAATGTAAACCTAGTGACCGTTAGAGATTTTCGGTGGGACTGACTTGCAACTCGGTAGGACCGATATGGTTAGGGTTTGGGCATAACGTAATCTCGGTGAGACCGATTACACAAACTCGGTGAGACCGAATTTGGTAATTAGCTAACCAGAGAGTTGGTCAGGCAAACTCAGTGGGACCGATTTGCTCTTTCAGTGAGACCGAAAAGTTACAAAGGGGAAACACTGAATTTACATTGCAATCTCGGTGGGACCGATTCGCTCTTTCGGTGAGACCAAAAAGTTACGAAAGGGAAACAGAGAGTTTGCAACCCCATCTCAGTGAGACCGAGATCCCTATCGGTAGGACCGAATTGCTAGGGTTTGACAGTGGCTTATGACAAATGAAAACTCGGTGGCGCCGGATAGGAAGAATCGGTAGGACCAAGTTTGGCTTAGGGTTTAGGTCATATGTGGATATGGGAAAGTAGTTGAGGGTTTTGGAGCATATCACTAAGCACATGAAGCAAGAGGCTCAAGCAACACCTCATCCCTCCTTGATAGTATTGGCTTTTCCTAAAGACTCAATGTGATCTTGGATCACTAAAATATAAAATGAAGAGTCTTGAGCTTTTGAGCTTGAGCCAATCCTTTGTCCTTAGCATTTTGAGGGTTCCACTTTCACATCCATGCCATGCCAATCATTGAGCTTTCCTGAAATAATTATCTTGGAATAGCATTAGCTCAATGAGCTATATGTTGTTATGAATTACCAAAACCACCTAGGGATAGTTGCACTTTCAATCCCCCCCTTTTTGGTAATTGATGACAACATATAGATCAAAGCTTCGACAAATGATAATAAGCATGAAATATATCGTCGCTTTGAGAAGTATGTGATAAGTAAGAGCTCCCCCTAAATTTGTGCATATTTAAAATTTGCTTTGGACTGCAAATGCACAAGGAGTTAGAGTCATGGGTTACTCTTCCATGTCACACACATCTTGGTGGAGCGCTTAAAATGATAAGAATGAAATACATGCACTCATCACCAAGAATAGTGAATGATCACATAAGATAGATGAGATAATAGCATTAAGCAAACATTAAGTGTAGCTTATGATCAAACACATGATCATCAATGTCTCACAAATAATGACGTAGTATCTCAAGCACTCAAAAGCAAACAAGTTCGAAAAACCACCAAATAAAGCAAGAGAGAAAAGCACACACTCTCTCTCGAAGCCTATGATCTATACATATTCTCCCCCTTTGGCAACAAGTTACCAAAAAGTTCCTAGAAAATGCATAGTGCTAGATCGATGCTCAGGCTTGATCTTCTGGTGGTGGTGGAGTCCGGATCACTCCAAGGACAAAGGCTTCGGTAGACGCTAAAGTAGACGCTGGAGTTGGAGCTGAAGTAGATGCTGGAGCTGGTGGAACTGAGGCTATAGCTGGTGCTGAAGTGGTGGCTGTGGTGTCAGCAACTGGCACGGCAGATGACCTCGGGCCTCGTGGCACTCTGGCAAAGGCATGAGTGGTAGTCCTGCCTCTCCTCTCCTGCATGTCCTCCTGGAGCTGCTCCACTACAGACTGAACTTCCGTTACTTTGACATCCAAGTCATAGAACTTCTGTTCCATGATTCTCTCTAGGCTTTGTTGATTCTGAGTGAGGGTGGCCAGACTTTGCTCAATCCTCAGCGTGGATGCAATCAAGTAACCAAGCTGCTCTTGTTTAGTCTTCAAGAAATACTCAGATGCCTCCTCTTGAGTTGGCATCTTGGCAGCTTTCTCCTTTCTTGCCTTCTCCTTCTTTGCTTGTGCTTGAACTGATGATGGCTCATTCTCAGTCATGACCACTTGGTTATCCTCAAAATCTGGACGGATGGGCAGGTGTTCCTTGTCCAATAAGTATATGCCTGTGCCCATCTTAGAGTTGATGAGCTCCTGGATCTGAGGGGCATATCCGCAACTCCTCTTCTGATCTGCTGCAGTCCTTTTGATAGTTTCCACTATGAGGCTCATCACCTTGAATTTCTGAGGCACATCAAATACATGTAGCAAGTTGATCGCATGGCCTCTGATCATCTTGTGATCACCTGACTTGGGCAACAAGGTGTGCCTCAAGATCCAATTGATGGTTGGCAGTCCTGGCAGAAGATAGTGCACTGAGCCAAATTTGAAAGTGTCAAGTGCCTCATTTGGAATTTCCTTATACATATTGGACATGGAATTGTGGTCCATTTTCTTCTTGGCATATATGTCCAAGTCATCATCATGCTCCTCTGGGGCATTAATGAGCTGTGCCCACTCAGCCACTGTAGATTGGTACCTTGTACCCTCAGACATCCATGTGATCTTTCCATCTGGGTAAAAGTGTGCCGTGGAGTAGAATTGCATGATCAGTTCCTCGTTCCACTTTGTGAGATTTTTCCCAACAAAGTCAGCAACTCCACAAGCACTAAAGCTGTCATATACTCCCGAGTAGTGTTCCTCCTTCTCCCTCATGTAGGTCCAGTCGACCCATCTCATGTCACAGACTATAGGCTTCTTATCTAGCAGCACTGTCTCATAGAAGTCCTGCTGTTCCTTGGTGTGAAATCTGTAATCTACGGTAGTCCTTCTCCTTGAAGCATACGGATCTGCTTCTCTCCACTTCCTCAGCCCTGAATCTCTCCTGAACTTCATGTCCTCAGCCACAGGATGAGCATCGTTGTGGTCTGGGATCTTGGGCTTGAGCTTTCTCAGAACATTCTCTTCCTCTTCTTCAGCAATAGTCTCAGGCACTGGGGCCTTGTTCTTCTCAGCTGCAGGAATGCTCCTTGTATTCCTCTTGGGTGCAGACTTGGGCTTGGAGGCAGCTTTGGGCTTAGATGCAGTAGCCCCTGATCTTATGGCATCACCCATCAGCTTGGGTGCCTTGGGTGCTGGTGCAGCTACCTCTTCTTCCTCTTCCTCTTCCATGATGGAAGCCTTTCATAGCACTCTGGCTACGGTCTTCTTGACCCTTTCCTTCCTCTTCTTTCCTTCTGCAGCAACTGGCTCTTGGGGAGTGGGCTTCTTAGTTGAGGCTCTTGCCTTTGACATGGGCTGCCTGCCTGCTGGCCTTTTGATCTTTAGGCCTGGCTTTGTGCCTTGAGCTGGCTCAACTCTCTTGGAAGTGGCCTCTTCCTCTGCCACATAGTCTTCATCTTCGGAGTCTGAAGTTCTCTTTTTTCCTCTGTCTCGTGGCAGCCTTTGGCAAGTTGCTAGGGGTGCTCCTGCTGCCCTCATCTGAAGAGCTGGAGGGACTAGTGCCCTCACTCATGTGCACCTGCTGCTCTGACATGTTCTGGCTGTCACTTTGATCAGACATGCTACAAGCTCTGACTGCTGATCCTGTGAACAGTTTATGGATGAGGTAGAAAAGATGAGCATCACAAAATGTAGATATTTTTGCAAAAGAATGATTCAAAAACTTAGTTTTAGTTTCCCACTGAAATCATCTCGGATCTACCGATTTTCAAACTCGGTGATACTGAAGTAGTTTTGGAACCTAAACTAGTGAACTCGGTAGGACCGAGTCACAGTTCGGTGGCACCGAGACTGCTAGGGTTTCACAGAGTTCCAAAATCGGTCACACCGATAAGTAATTCTCGGTCAGACCGAGTCTCACTTGTGCAATGGCATAAGCCAAATCGGTGGGACCGAGTTTTTCAACTCGGTGGGTCCGAGATGGTTTCGGCGGAAACCTAAACCTAGAATTTTCTAATCAAACCTAATCTATGGGTTCATTGACTAGATAGAAGTTTATCAAACGTGGCTAGAATCAATATGATCACAATGTGCTAGGAATCAGATTGGGGAATAGCAGAAAGATCGAGTCCATACCCTAGTTCGGCGGAGACTCGCTATGGCGGCAACGGAGACCAGCGACTGGAGGCGGCTGGCGGCGAGAAGACGATCCGGAGACCACGAGGGCAGAGCAGGCTATCGCGCGGGCGAAGGGGTTCGGAGAAATTTCCAAATTTTGCCAGTGACTATATATAGCCCGACCCTGTCGGTGTGACCGAGTGGAACAACTCGGTGGCACCGAGATTCATAACTGCAGGCAGTTACTGAAACTTGGTGTGACCGAAATGTTCAAATCGGTTGCACCGAGATCAAAAACCTAGATCAACTTAATGATCTCGGTAGGACTGAAAGTGGGCTATCGGTCAGACCGAGAATCATAAAGAGGTTTTGGAAGTTTAAGTCTATGACGAATCGGGGACTCCGAGCGCTCCTCACACAGAGTGGTTCGAATCTGACTTGATCAAATTTTGTGATGCAGCATGAATAGAGTTTGAGACGAGAAAAGCATAGATAACTAGAGGAGGTTCTTAAGCATTCTTGTCCATCCACTTGGGAGAAGAAGATAAAACCAAACAATCAAAACAACAAGTGGATGTCCTCGAATGAGTAAAAGATGCAACCAGCATGCTCACACAATAAGATGGCAAATGAAATATGTGACAAGGCATGCACAACCAATTCTAGCATCTATCAAGCAATTTGCGATGACTAGGTCATCTATATATGAGTGTATTGACTTAGGAGTCAAGTGAGAACACTTGATCATAGGTCATACTCATCGTTTAAGCTCAAGTGGGGTTACCACTTTTACATAAAGCATTGTTGTGTTCACATCTTTAGAGTTGCTTTAGCTCAAGTCTTAGAGTAAAGCTCCCCCTAGATGTGATATCCCCCCTAAGAGGGATGAACTAACCTTGGGTTTTGTCGATGATGACTTCATGTAGATGTTAAAGATGTGGATGCTCAATGTTGATGTAGATCACTTGGAGCTATCCATTTGAGTGAATTGCACTTTCAATACCTACATGGGTTAGTCCCACAAGGAACAAACAAGGACATCCATAGACATAGAGTGATGCACACACAAGATGATGTCCATGAAAACTTTTAGGTTACCTTGTCCCTTGTCTTACCAACAAGAGGGTTTGTGACTCCTTGAACTAGTGCAAGATGTGGAAGTTGATTGCACTTGTTTTTGCCAAAATGATAAGAGTGAAGTATGTTGGCGGAGTCACCCTCAAGAACTCTCTAGTTCTTCTTCTTTTGGATCCACATCATCTTGATGGGAATCCTTGGAGTTGTAGTCGTACTTGATGAAGTGGAACTTGAAGTAGTCTTGGGAATCCACTTGACTAAGGTCTTTGGAGCTTCTTCAAATGCGTCAATTTCCTCTTGAAGCTTGTCCTTGCCTTTTTGCTTGTAGTCTTGTGGTGGAAGATCATCTTGAGCTTGTGTCCCCTTGAAAGAAGTATCATACTTCTCTTGCTGAGGAATAAACTTTGTCTTGGGGTATTGATCTTCTTCCCACTCAACTCCATTGGCATTGAACTTTCTTTCAAAACCAACACCCTGATTCTTCCAGTGCATTCCTTGCTTGCGCACAATTTCCTCGAATTGCTTACTCCCGGCAAGGCTTTTGTATACTCCTTTCTCTATAATTCCCTTCAATAAGCTATTTTCTTGCTCAAGTGTAACTTGCCTAAGAGAATCATTAGTAGAATCAAGAGAACTACTAGACGCAACAATATTGGATTTAACATGATCATTGTTACTGCTAGAGGAAGAATCTTTCTTGTTCTTGTTGCTAGACTTGACTTGAGGCATGTAAGTGGATAAGAGTAAACGCTTGGCAATGTAAGAAGAACTTTTCTTGCGGAGATCATCATTGATTGCTTTTAAGAACTCATGCTCTTGCTCTAGATTGAGCTTTGCAAAGCGTAATTTCTCATGAGCTCTTAAAAGTTCTTGATGATCTTCGAAGATAATTTCATGAGCTAACTTAAGAGTGTTTAGTTCTTTAGTTAGAGCCTCAATCTTCTCCTTATCATTGTCATTCATTTTATCTTGATTAGCATGATTAATTGACGTTTCATCGTAGTATTCATCACTAGAGTTGTCAACAAGCAAATCATCACCTAACAAGTCATCTTCATCACTATTGAAGTCAACATACTCGGGGTGTGTTACCTTAGGACCTTTGGCCATGAAGCATCTTCCAATTCCTTCATTTGGTGAGTCAAATATGTCATAGGAGTTGGTTGACACACGTGCTAGACCGGCAACACCTTCATCCTGAGTATCTTCGGAGTCGGAGTGGCTGTCGGAGTCGGAGCCGGATACCCATTCACCAACATGAGCTTGATGTCTTCGTCTTGTGTAGCTCCTTGATGATTTTTCTTTCCTTTCCGAATCCTTGCTTCTCCATGAGTATCTTCGTTCATAACGATCATCTCTACTCCTTCTCTCTCTTGGTGGTGATTCTTTGCTTCTTCTTCTTGGAGAATCTTCTCTTCTCTTGTAGGGAGTCGTACACTCATTGGAATAGTGTCCGGGTCTTCCACAATTGTAGCAGTTTCGCTCTCGACTAGAAGATCTTTTGTCATTGTAGGACCTTGACTTGAAGTTTCTATCTTTGCTTCTACTCTTGTAGAACTTGTTGAAGTTCTTCACCATTAAGCTCAATTCTTCATTGAAGTCTTGTTTCTCACTTGATGATGTAGGGGCTTCACATGAGGCTTTATAGGCACCACTTGATTTGTTGTGAAGTTCCTCTTTATCCTTAAGTGAGATCTCATGAGCAACAATTCTTCCAATCACCTCCGTTGGCTTGAGATCTTTGTAATTTGGCATCATTTGGATCAATGTGCACATGGTATCATATTTTCCATCCAAGGCTCTTAGAATCTTCTTGATGATGAATCTATCGGTCATCTCTTCACTTCCTAAGCCGGCAATCTCATTTGTGATGAGAGCAAGCCTAGACTACATTTCAGCGACACCTTCACCATCCTTCATCTTGAACTTGTCAAGTTGGCTTTGAAGCACATCCAACTTGGATTCCTTGACGGAGTCGGTTCCTTCGTGCATATCAATCAAAGTGTCCCAAATTTCCTTTGCATTCTCAAGACGGCTGATTTTGTTGAATTGTTCGGGGCACAATCCGTTGAAGAGAATATCACAAGCTTGAGCATTGTATTGCAACATCTTCAACTCATCCGCAGTAGCTTCACGGTTTGGTTCTCTCCCATCAAAGAAGTCACCTTGCAAGCCAACACACACAATAGCCCAAACGGCGGGGTTATGTCCAAGAATATGCATTTTCATTTTATGCTTCCAACTAGCAAAATTAGTACCATCAAAGTAAGGACCTCTACGGTGATAATTTCCCTCGCTAGACGCCATACTCTCCTAGGTTGTGAAACCAAGGCTATGACCACCAAAGCTATGGAGATCAAAGCAAATGGAGACCAAAGCTCTGATACCACTTGTAGGATCGAAAGTATGTCTAGAGGGGGGTGATTAGACTACTTTACCAAATAAAAACTTAACCTTTTCCCAATTTTAGTTCTTGGCAGATTTTAGCTATTTTAAGATAAGTCAAGCAAACATCACATAATTCAAGCAAGCATGCGAAGAGTATATTGGCAGCGGAAAGTAAAGCATGCAACTTGCAAGAATGTAACGGGAAGGGTTTGGAGAATTCAAACGCAATTGGAGACACGGATGTTTTTCCCATGGTTCAGATAGGTGGTGCTATCCTACATCCACGTTTATGGAGACTTCAACCCACAAAGGGTAACGGTTGTGCGAGTCCACACAGGGCTCCACCGAAGGGTAACGGTTGCACGAGTCCACACAGGGCTCCACCCACGAAGGGTCCACGAAGAATCAACCACCCACAAAGGGTCCACGAAGAAGCAACCTTGTCTATCCCACCATGGCCATCGCCCACACAGGACTTGCCTCACTAGCGGTAGATCTTCACGAAGTAGGCGATCTCCTTGCCCTTACAAACTCCTTGGTTCAACTCCACAATCTTGTCGGAGGCTCCCAAGTGACACCTAGCCAATCTAGGAGACACCACTCTCCAAGAAGTAACAAATGGTGTGTAGTTAATGAACTCGTTGCTCTTGTGCTTCAAATCATAGTCTCCCCAACACTCAACTCTCTCTCATAGGATTTGGATTTGGTGGAAAGAAGATTTGAGTGGAAAGCAACTTGGGAAGGCTAGAGTCAAGATTCATATGGTAGGAATGGAATGTCTTGGTCTCAACACATGAGTAGGTGGTTCTCTCTCAGAACATATGAGTTGGAATGGTGTATGTGTTCTGATAGCTCTGTTCATGAATGAAGAGGGGGTGGAGGGGTATATATAGCCTCCAGACAAAATCCAACCGTTACACACAGTTTTCCAATCTGGTGGGACCGAATCACAAACTCGGTCGGACCGAAAATGTAAACCTAGTGACCGTTAGAGATTTTCGGTGGGACTGACATGCAACTCAGTAGGACCGATATGGTTAGGGTTTGGGCATAACGTAATCTCGGTGAGACCGATTACACAAACTCGGTGAGACCGAATTTGGTAATTAGCTAACCAAAGAGTTGGTTAGGCAAACTCGGTGGGACCGATTTGCTCTTTCGGTGAGACCGAAAAGTTACAAAGGGGAAACACGGAATTTACATTGCAATCTCGGTGGGACCGATTCGCTCTTTCGGTGAGACCGAAAAGTTACGAAAGGGAAACAGAGAGTTTGCAACCCCATCTCGGTGAGACCGAGATCCCTATCGGTAGGACCGAATTGCTTGGGTTTGACAGTGGCTTATGACAAATGAAAACTCGGTGGCGCCGGATAGGAAGAATCGGTAGGACCGAGTTTGGCTAAGGGTTTAGGTCATATGTGTATATGGGAAAGTAGTTGAGGGTTTTGGAGCATATCACTAAGCACATGAAGCAAGAGGCTCAAGCAACACCTCATCCATCCTTGATAGTATTGGCTTTTCCTAAAGACTCAATGTGATCTTGGATCACTAAAATATAAAATGAAGAGTCCTGAGCTTTTGAGCTTGAGCCAATCCTTTGTCCTTAGCATTTTGAGGGTTCCACTTTCACATCCATGCCATGCCAATCATTGAGCTTTCCTGAAATAATTATCTTGGAATAGCATTAGCTCAATGAGCTATATGTTGTTATGAATTACCAAAACCACCTAGGGATAGTTGCACTTTCAATATCTACTATCCATATTGCACTTGTATCACCATCTCTTCACCGAACTAGTGCACCTATACAATTTACCATTGTATTGGGTGTGTTGGGGACACAAGAGACTCTTTGTTATTTGGTTGCAGGGTTGCTTCAGAGAGACCATCTTCATCCTACGCCTCCTACGAATTGATAAACCTTAGGTCATCCACTTGAGGGAAATTTGCTACTGTCCTACAAACCTCTGCACTTGGAGGCCCAACAACGTCTACAAGAAGAAGGTTGTGTAGTACACATCACGGCTACTCTCCTGTTTCGTTCCTGCAACATGCATTAGGCCTCGGAGAGGCGTTTAGACTTTTCATTTGGTATCGTGAGGACAACGTGTGAGGACAATATGTTTGTAATATTTGCTTCGAGATTTTGCGATTTCCTTCCTATTTTCTTTGCGTTCTGCGTCGGCAGAGCCCGGCCCCGCGCATAACTCAACCGCCATTGGGCCGACCGGAAACCAAGACGGACAAAGGAGTGAGGGGCTATGTGACCAGTTAGGCTCCTGAGTCACGATGCTCAGGAGTCCCCCTTGATGCGCAAAGAGCTTATAGGGAGAGTTCGCGAGGATAGACTGATGTTCTACGTTGGCAGGGCCCAGCCCCGCGCATACCTCAACCGCCATTGGGCCGACCGGAGACCAGGACGAACCAAGGAGTGAGGGGCTACGTGACCAGTTAGGGTCCTGAGTCGCGATGCTCAGGAGTCCCCCTTGACGCGCAAACAATTTCCACACCTGCCCTCGCCGAGGCCTCGGGAGGGGCGCGCGATGCGCAGGTTCGGGAGACATGGTTGGGTGGCGTGCTCTTGGGTGTGGCCCGAGCGCAACCCCCATGCCGAGCCCCCTCGCGCGGCTCTCCCGAAGGGAGGCATTGCGGTGAGGCATGACGCTGAGCTCTGGGCTCCCTTAGGTTGGTACGATCGTGGGGCCGCCCTCAGTTGTTTATCACCAGCGCGGAGCATAGTGCTTCTGCTTGTGCACGGGCATAGCCGCTCCTCGGCAGTGTCGACAGCCAGCACGGAGCATGGTGCTTCCACTTGTGCATGGGATGGGGGGCCCTCCAGGAGGAGCCCCCGGGGCGTGTACAGCCCCGCCCTGACACGTGGCTTGCACGGCAGGGCTGCGAGGTGTGTCTGGGCACTCGTGAGCCAGCGCGGGACTCACGAGGCCCTTCCTCAAGGCGGGTTGCGCTTGGTCTTGAGTCTTGGTGACTGTGTGTTTCTGCAAGGCGTTCAGGTGCAAGCACTCTACGTCCTCAGGTCCCGGCCCTCGAGCGAGCTCAGCCGCCACTGGTATGCCAGGTCGCGATGCCGTGGTCAAGGCCAGGGGGTGAGGGCTGGAGAGCCAGTAAGAGCTCCTGAGTCGCGATGCTCAGGAGCCCCCCTTTTAATGCGCAAGCAAATTTCACGGGGTGAATGTATCCGCGGCGGGTGGCAATCGAGCAGGCGATAACCGTAGGCAGGTTAAGCAGGGAAGGCAAATTAGCTTGGGTAAATGCAGGAAGATACATGCCACTAGGTCCGGCCCGAGCGGCTTGGGAATGATGCAGCCCGAGGGGCGCCCCCAGCAAGGTAAGCTAAAGACGTAAGCAAATGGGATACATGCTGTAGGGACGGACCCACACGGCCTGGGAATAATGCAGCCCAAGGGGTGCTCCCAGCTTAACGAGCTTGGAAGATGTCAACTGGTTCTGTAGACGAAGCAGAGTTGGCGCAGCTGAAGGCATGCGTCGAAGAAAGGACTCCTCATGAGCCACTGGAGCCCTGAGCCTCGGGAGGCTCTGGGGGCTCAGGAGGCTTCTCGAAGACCGTCTCCATTTCCACCAGGACGGCGTGGTACCTGGCCTCTTGGGCCGCCGGGTCACGCCGCATGGCGCGCTGGTAGGCCGACGCCACGCTCGGCAAGCCGAGGGGGATGCGGACGTAGCTGTGCGGCGGGCCCTCACAACGGCCCACACGCGAAGGCCAGAAGCGCTCCTGAGATGCGGCCCTACTGAGCCCTGGGACGTCGATGCAGACACGCAGCTCAGCACCCTCGCCTGGGTGGTGAGCCGCGCACTGTGAGCGGCTGTCGCCGCACATGGCTCGTGCGTCTTGCAGTTCCTGTGTGGTCTTGGCGATGAACTCCTGAGCGGTGGGCACCCCTTGCCCTGCGTTCTGCTGAGGAAAACGTGCGGCGTGGCACGCCTCCAAGTGGCACCCAAGCACCTCCCTCGTGAGGTTGGCAAGGTCTAAGGCCCTCTAGAAGAGAGCCCCCGAGCCCTGCCCGAGGAGGGCGCTGGGTGCGCCTTCCTATACGATGGAGGGAGGCGCCCCTGGGATGGAAGTTGATCCTGATGAGGCTCCTGCCGCGATGCCATCCTCCTGAGGTCCTGCGTGGCACATCTGCTTCTTCTTGGGGATGGCCTCCGGAGGGCCCTCACTTCTGCTGTTGGGGTCGTCGATTACTGCAGCTTGGATGGCGCGCTCGAGGGAGCACACCGCATCCCTTTCTTCACACGGGACCGTGATGACCCCACCACTTCCAGGCATCTTGGTGTAGCCGTGTTGGGTGACCGCCATGAACTTTGCCAGGGCCAGATACCCGAGGATGGCGTTGTACGGTAGGAGGATGTGCACGACGTCAAAGTCGATGAGCTCGGTGCGGTAGTTCTCGCGTGTGCCGAAGGTGACAGGCAGGAGGACCTGCCCTATCGGTGTGGTGGAGCCTTCGGTCACTCCTGAGAAAGGTTTGGTAGGCTGGAGCTGCTCATATGGCACTTGGAGGTTGTCGAAGGTGTCGACAGACAGGACGTTGAGCCCTGCACTGTCGTCGATGAGGGTCTTGGTAACCTGCACATTGCTGATGACTGGGGAACACAACATTGGGAGGACGCCGGCGGTGGCCGCGCACTTGAGCTAATCTGCCGAGTCGAAAGTGATGGCTCACTGGGACCACTTGAGTGGGCGCGCGGCCTCAAGCTTGGGGAGAGCTGCGTTCACCACGCGAGCGAACCGTTTGAAGATGCACTGAGAGGCTGGGGCCTGGGCGCCGCCCAAGATGCAGGCGATTGCACGTGGCTCCTGGAAGCCCCTAGCTCCGTCGTCGTGATGATGGTCGTCGTTCCTTCTTGGTGGCGGCAGTGGAGGAAGACCGGTGCAACCTTGGGGGCGATCCTCACGAGGCTGGTCCCTCCAGGACCCCTTGCGAGGATGGTCCTACCAGCGGTCCTCACGAGGCCTGTCGCGCCATTCCTGGCGCGGGCCACGGTCGTCCCAGCGTCCGCCTCCTCGTCCTCCTCCACGGCCGTAGCCCCGGTCGCTGCGAACGGGGCGTCGACCGTAGCGTCCCTCGCGTAGGGCTCGAAGCTCTTGGCAGTCACTGGTGTTGTGGGTGTTCAGGTTGTGGAAGGCGCAGAACGGTCGACTGTTCTTGGATGACTCGGGCTAATCTCTGCCCCGTTTGGTGTCGGGCTCCGCAACTAGCACTACCCCTTCCTTGTGCCTCACGTCCTTGGCCTTGGCTTTCTTCTCCTCTGTGCCTGTGGCTGGCAGCTCAAGGAGGGAAAGGCGCCCTTCCTCAGCTCTTGTGCACTTGGTCGCCAGGTCGAAAAGCTCCTGAGACGTGCAGAGCTCCTCGTGGATAGCGAGCTCTTCCTTCATCTTGACGTCACGGACGCCGTCGGAGAACACGGAGATGATGGCCTCATCCGTGACCTTGGGGATCTTGAGGCAGGTGTTGGTGAAGCGCTGGATGTACTTCTGGAGGGTCTCCCTTGGTTGTTGCTTGATGCGAGTGCGAGTGCCCTGGAAGTTGGCGACAAAGCGGTCGCGCATCTCGTCCTCGGAGGAGATCGAGCCGTGCTGCAGGTTCAGGAGCCAGGTGCAGGCCCCATCCTTGAGAGCCATGGGAAACCAGTTCGCCATGACTTTCTCGTCGCCGTTGGCTTCTTCGATGCTCAACTCATAGAGCCGCAGGAACTCCGCGGGGTCGGCGGTGCCGTCATAGCGAGGAGGCAGGTCCGGCTTGAACTTGCCTGGCCAGGCGACGCTGCGCAGCTCATGGGTGAAGGTGCGGCAGCCGGCCGTGGTTACTGGGGCCCGCCTTGGAGGTGGAGCTTGGTCCTGTCGAGGTCCGCGCGGCGCTGCCACAAGCGGCGCACGGTCTTGACGAGGCGGCGCGGGAAGTGCGGGTGCAGCTTCTCGCGGCCATGGGATTTCTTGGTAGCTTCTCTCTTCGCGCGCGGGCACCAGGCGTGGCGGATCGCACCGCGGGGCCGCACGCCTTGCTGCCAAGGCGCCGTCTTTGGGCTGGGGTGGTGAAGGCGCGCCTTGGGCCTCATCACCCGTGGCTGGCTGAGGGTGAGGCCGAGAGAGGGACGGCGCCGGGGAGCCCCCTGCGGCAAGGACGAGCTCCGCGACGCGGTCAAGCCACTCCTCGTAGAGGTCGTCGACTAGGCGGTAGCGTAGGAGCTCGTTTGCGGCGAGGAGTGCGGCCCGCACCTCCATGGGAGCGCGGTGTGCATGAGACAAAGAACCGGCTCGGGCCAGTGATGGAGTGGCAGTGCGGTCGTCCTGCCGCACCGAAGGATGCAGCGAAGATGCTTGCTGCTCGTTCCCCACCAGGCCGGTCGCAGCGTTGGCGGCAGGAGACGGAGAACAACATGGTGGCCCGCCAATGGGGGCCGTCTGATCAACGCGGGCGGTGAGGGCAACCCGACGCTCAGCTCGAGCACGGCGAGCATTCGCCATGGAGACGATGGAGTGATGGAGCGACGAACTGGTGGAAGGAAAGCTACGGCGCACACCTACCTGGCGCGCCAAATGTCGGATGTGGGGTTCCGGGAAACCCTTAAGGTTCGAACACTGGGGTGCGCGCGAAGTCTTTTCCTCCCACCGATCTACGCCCTAGCTCGCTAGGATCTCGCGGACGAACTCGATGAACACGCAACATAGAAACACACAAGATTTATACTAGTTCGGGCCACCGTTGTGGTGTAATACCCTACTCCAGTGTGGTGGTGGTGGATTACCTCTCGATTTGATGATGAACAATACAATGGGAAGAACAGCCTCCTGAGGTTGAGGTGTTCTTGTGCTTGGCCAACTTGTGTGGCCGGGGATGATCTAAGATGTCCTCTCTTGCCTATGGTGGTGGCTGGTCCTACTTATAGAGGCCCTGGTCCTCTTCACAAATCTTGAGCGGGAAGGGTGTAACACCCTCGATGCGACTATAGCTCCCACGTGTCGAGGCACGACTTAGAGACATAATCGCATTGAAGGCATGTGTCACAAGTTAGGCAATCTTCACAACATCCCATGTAATATGAACAACAAAGGGGAGATAACATAGTTGGCTTACACTCGCCATGTCAAACAAGTACATAAATAACATTACATCATCCAAACACTCATGGCCCGACTACGGCGCCAAAATAAAAGAGAACCCAACATGCGACACGGTCCCGTTCACCCCCAACTGGGCACCACTACTGATCATCGGGAAAGGAAACATAGTAACGTCGAGAGTCTTCATCGAACTCCCACTTGAGCTCATACGCGTCTCCTGGAGCGGAATCATCAGGCCCTGCATCTGGTGTAATAGTAATCTGTGAGCCACGGGGACTCAGCAATCTCGCACCCTCGCGATCAAGACTATTTAAGCTTATACGTAAGGCAAGGTAAAAATATGTGGAGCTGCAGCAAGCGACTAACAAGTATGGTGGTTAACTTATTCGCAAAAGAGAGCTAGAAGAGGAGGCAAAGCACGAGCCAGAAACTAGAGGACATCCTGTGCAAACATTACTCCAACACTGTGTCCACTTCCCGGACTCCGCCGAGAAGAGGCCATCACGGTAACACACTCGGTTGATTCATTTTAATTAAGTTAAGGTTAAGGTTATCTACAACCGGACATTAACAAATTCCTATCTGCCCATAACCGCGGGCACGGATTTCGAAAGTTCAATCCCTGCAGGGGAGTCCCAACTTAGCCCATGACAAGCTCTCACGGTCAACGAAGGAATAGACCTCCTCCCAAGACGTTCCGATCAGACTCGGTATCTCGGTAACTCAAGACACTTCGATAGGTTAAAACAAGACCAGCAACACCGCCCGAATGTGCCGACAAATCCCGATAGGAGCTGCACATATCTCTTACTCAGGGCAGACTCAGATGAGCGCTCCATACAACTAAAAC
The DNA here is from genome assembly GCF_002162155.2 of Triticum dicoccoides. Classification (NCBI taxonomy): domain Eukaryota; kingdom Viridiplantae; phylum Streptophyta; class Magnoliopsida; order Poales; family Poaceae; genus Triticum; species Triticum dicoccoides. The sequence goes on from NC_041386.1 coordinate 431,712,065, forward strand.
CAAACCTCGAGTTTCCCCGAGGGGACGCTGCACAGGACTCTAGTTTGGACCAACGCTCAGAGGAGCACTGGCCCGGGGGGGTTTAAAATAAGATGAACCGCGGGCTCCGGAAACCCGAGGGAAAACGAGGCTAGGTGGCAAAGGGTAAGACCAATGTTGGGCATTGCTGGAAAAGCTTTAATCAAGGCGAAATATCAAGGGGTTCCCATTATAACCCAACCGCGTAAGGAACGCAAAAATTCGGGAACATAACACCGATATGACGGAAACTAGGGTGGCAAGAGTGGAACAAAACACTAGGCGAGAGGCCGAGCCTTCCACCCTTTACCAAGTATATAGATGCATTAAGATAACATGGCAAAATAATGGTATCCCAACAAGTAAATAAATGTTCCAACAAGGAACGGCCTCCAATCTTCACCTGCAACTAGCAACGCTATAAGAGGGGCTGAGCAAAGCGGTAACATAGCCAATCAACAGTTTGCTAGGACAATGGTGGATTAGAGGTTTGACATGGCAATTTGGGAGGCTTGCAAGCAAGTGGTAGGCATCGAAGAAATGGCATAGCAAAAGTGCGAGCAAACTAGCATAGCAAAGATAGTAGTGATTTCGAGGGTGTGATCATCTTGCCTGCACAGTTGTCAGAGTTGACTGGATCCTCGAAAGCAAACTCAACGGGCTCCTCGTTAGCAAACTCCTCTCCCGGCTCTACCCAAACAAGACAAACAAGCAACAAGGATACAATCAACCATGTGCAAGGATCAAGCAATATGATGCAATGATGATATGCTATGCGGGATGCGATGCGGGATGCAAAATGCAAGATATGACAGGGAATGCATGAACCTGGCCTCAACTTGGAAAACCAAGTGTTACACTGGAAAGATGAGATGAAATCGCTTGAAAATGATATAAAGAACGCCGGAATCGGAGTTACGGTTTGGAAATGGCAAGCGATTCAAATATGACCCCGGTCTGCGATTTACAGCAAGTAGGCATCTAAATGCAACGAAATGAACATGCTACAGCACCCAAACATGACAACAAAATACATGGCAGGGATGTACACAAGATGCTTAACAAAAGTCTAGCACTGAGCTATGGCCAATTCATCCATTAACAGGATCAAACAAGCATGGCAAAAATGCATATGACAAACAGTTCTCAGACTTAGTGAAATTAACACTTGTCTGGAATTTCAGATCAGGTGGCCCTCTTCGGAGCAACAAAACTACATGCTACAGGACCTGAACATGGCAAAGTAAATCATGACATGGAGCTACTCAAAGAGCTTAACAAAAGTCCCTTAGTGACCTTGAGCCAAAAAGGACCAGAAAATACAATTGCAAGCATGTGAACATAGCAAAAACATAATTAGTTTTCAGACTTACTGAAATCCTGGCACATGCTGAAATATAACTCAAGTAGGCATGTTTATGAGCTCGATGCACTCACTACAGAGCAAGTCATGGCAAGACAAGCATACATCCATCAAGAAGGCACAAAATTCAATCTAGACATGGCAAGAACAATAGCATAGCATGCATGGATCAACTACAACATCACCGGCAAAATTGCAAACAAGTTAACAATCTGCCCAGATTCACAAAGTAGCAAAAGTAGAGCTCGATGGACTCAAGCTAGGTTGCTCCATAATTGCAAACAAAGACATGGATGGATAGAGCACTACAATATTAACAAAACTCCCTTACTGATCATCCTCAAAAGAGACACGGATCACTAGGAAACAACAAGAACATATGGCATCATGAGATAAATAGCTCCAGGACTTTGTGAAATTACTAAGTCCCTGAAAATAGACTTAGCAAGTGCACCACTTTGCAAGCTTGCACAAGTCACCACACACATCCTAAAAATACATGGGTTGCACCTATGGAAAGATGACAAAATCCTTAACAAAACACATGTAGAACTCACGGGCATAACATGCACACATTAATCATGGCAAAAATGACAAAAGTGCTAAACGGAGTAGCAAATCTAACAATTAACTCAAGTAGCCCTCTTCTAACAGCATTTCGGGCATCAAGATGAGCTCAAATGAAAATGATGCATTGGAATGAAATGATGTACTCTCTCAGATGAACATTTTGATATGCTATATGCAAGAATCGGAGCTACGGATGCAAAGTTACGGGGCTACGAACATGTGCATATGGACTGAGATTTACGGGACTTGGGGAAAAAATCACCACCCAGGGTTTCACTGTTCACCAGATCCGGATCTGGGCACGGAAATCGAGGATCGCCCGGATCCCACCGGAGCTGACCCGGAGCTCGCCGGAGTCGGTCGGGGAAGGAGGAGGAGGAATCGCCGGAGTGGCGGAGCTTGGCAGGGCGGCGGGAGGCGGCGCGGAGCGACGCGGGCGGCTCGGCGGCG
>NC_041386.1:431715033-431724603 GCF_002162155.2 Triticum dicoccoides
GGCGCGGTTGGCGGCAGGCGGCGCGGCTGAGGAGGCGGCGGCCCGGTAGGCGGCGGCGGGGGCCCGTCCTGGGCCGAACGGGCCTCGGTGGCGACGTGGTTGCCGTGCCACATGGCGACGCGGGATTCGCGGCAGCGGGGAAGCGGACGCGTCCGGCTGGATTCGGACGTCTCCGGCCGGTGCGGGGGCGAAATTTTGGGTTTGAAGAGGAGGGGATCCGGGATATTTCGAGGGGGCCTATTTATAGGCATAGGAGGAGCTAGGAGAGTCCAAATGAGGTGCGGTTTTAGGCCACGCGATCGTGATCGAACACTCTAGATGATGGAGAAGAGTTTGGTGGGTTTTGGGCCAAATTGGAGGGGTGTTGGGCTGCAACACACACGAGGCCTTTTCGGTCCCTCGATTAACCGTTGGAGTATCAAACGAAGTCCAAATGATACGAAACTTGACAGGTGGTCTACCGGTAGTAAACCAAGGCCGCTTGGCAAGTCTCGGTCCAATCCGGAAATGTTTAATCCCCACACACGAAAGAAAGCTGGAAATAACCACCGGAGGAGAACGAAGCGCCGGAATGCAAAACGGACAACGGGGAAAATGCTCGAATGCATGAGACGAACACGTATGCAAATGCAATGCACATGATGACATGATATGAGATGCATGACAATGACAACAACACACGGAGACAAAAACCCGAACCCGAGAAAATAAATATAACTTAACGCCGGAAACGGCAAGAGTTGGAGTACAAATAGGGAAAGTTACATCCGGGGTGTTACAACACTCCACCACTACGAAAGGATCTCGTCCCGAGATCTAGGACTGAAAGAACGCCGGGTACTCAGAACGGAGGTGATCCTCGCGTTCCCAGGTAGCTTCACGGTTGGAATGGTGTGACCACTTGATTTTGAGAAATTTGATTGACTTGTTGCGAGTCTTGCGTTCAGTCTCTTCAAGAATAGCAACTGGGTGCTCACGATAAGAGAGATCTTCTTGGAGCTCAATGTCCTCGAAGTTGACGGTGCGGTCAGGAGTCTTGAAGCACTTTCGAAGCTGAGAGACATGGAACACGTCATGAACATTTGCAAAATTTGAAGGAAGCTCGAGTTGATAGGCGAGGTCGCCTCTCTTGCTGACAATCTTGAAAGGTCCCACGTATCTGGGGGCAAGCTTCCCTTTGATACCGAAGCGACGAGTACCTTTCATAGGAGAGATGCGGAGGTAAACATGATCTCCGATCTCGAAAGCCAAATCATGGTGCTTACTATCATAGTAGCTCTTCTGACGGGATTGGGCTGCTTTGAGGTTATCACGAATGACTTTGCACATTTCCTCTGCCTCTGTGATTAAGTCATTACCCAAAAGCTGACGTTCACCGGTTTCGGACCAGTTGAGAGGGGTACGGCACTTCCTGCCATACAGAATTTCAAATGGGGCCCTGCCCGAACTTGCTTGAAAACTGTTGTTGTAGGAGAATTCAGCATAAGGAAGACAATCCTCCCACTTCATGCCGAAGGAGATCACACAAGCCTTGAGCATATCTTCAAGAATTTGGTTGACACGCTCGACTTGACCGCTTGTTTGAGGATGAAAAGCTGTGCTGAAGCGGATGTTCGTGCCCATGGCCTTCTGAAAAGAATCCCAAAACTTGGAGGTAAAGATGCCGCCATGGTCTGAAGAGATCACTTGTGGAATACCGTGCAGGGAGACAATACGAGAGGTATAAAGTTCTGCCAATTGAGCTACAGTGATCGACTCTTTGATAGGCAGAAAGTGAGCCACTTTGGTGAGTTCATCGATGACAGCGAATATAGCATCATTGCCACGCTTGGACTTTGGAAACCCAGTCACGAAGTCCATTTCAATGTGGTCAAACTTCCATTCTGGAATGGCAAGAGGTTGGAGGAGACCAGCTGGCCTTTGGTGTTCTGCCTTCACTCTTCTGCAGACATCACATTCATTCACGAATTGAGCGATCTCACGCTTCATTCGAGTCCACCAATAAGCTTGCTTGAGGTCCTGATACATCTTCGTGCTCCCAGGGTGGATGGAGAGGAGAGAATTGTGAGCCTCGTTCATGATCACTTTACGGAGGTCACCTTTGGGTACAACAATACGATCCTCGAAGAAGAGAGTGTCCTTGTCGTCAAGGCGGTAGCACTTGTACTTGGACTGGCTCTTGGCAATCCCAATCTTCACCTTTTTCACCATAGCATCAAGAAGCTGGGCTTGGCGAATCTGGTCTTCCAAGGTAGGTGAGACTTGAAGGTTGGCGAGGACACCATGAGGAACAACTTGCAGATTAAGTTTGTGGAAGGCTTCACAAAGCTCGGGTTGATAAGGCTTGAGAATCAGACTGTTACAATAAGCTTTCCTGCTCAATGCATCAGCAATCACATTGGCCTTGCCTGGAGTATACTCAATACTCGGATTATACGCTTGAATCATTTCGACCCATCGAGTTTGCCTGAGGTTGAGATTAGGCTGAGTGAAGATGTACTTGAGACTCTTGTGATCAGTGAAAATGTCCACTTTTCTTCCCAATAGAAGATGTCTCCAAGTCAAAAGAGCATGCACAACTGCCGCCAACTCGAGATCATGAGTGGGGTAGTTCTTCTCATTAGGCTTCAACTGGTGAGATGTATAAGCAACAACTTTCTTCTCTTGCATCAATACTGCGCCAAGACCTTGGACAGAGGCATCACAAAAGACCTCGTACGGTTTGGATTCATCAGGCGGAGTCAGAACTGGAGCAGTGATCAATTTCTCTTTCAAAGTGTTGAAAGCAATATCACACTCCGGAGACCAAACGTACTTGACGTGCTTCTGAAGAAGATTAGAGAGAGGCTTCGCGATCTTGGAAAAGTTTTCAACGAATCTTCGGCAATAGCTTGCGAGACCGAGGAAACTGCGGAGTTGCTTCACGTTCTGAGGAGGTTCCCAATTCATAATTGCAGACACCTTCTCAGGATTCACGGCAATGCCCTTGGCAGAGATGATATGACCAAGATAAACAACCTCATCAAGCCAAAATTCACACTTGGAGAACTTGGCGTAGAACTGATGTTCTCTGAGCTTATCAAGAACCAAACACAAGTGCTTGGCATGATCTTCCTTGTTCTTCGAGAAAACTAGAATGTCGTCGAGATAGACCAAAACAAAGTCATTGGTGTAGGTGTTGAAGATGAAGTTCATCATGCGAGAGAACGTCGGAGGAGCATTGGCGAGGACAAAAGACATGACAGTGTATTCATATGAACCAAAGCTTGTTCTGAATGCTGTCTTGGGAATATCTTCTTCACGAATGCGAATCTGGTGATAACCCATATGGAGATCAAGCTTAGAAAATACTTGGGCACCTTTGAGTTGTTCGAACAGCTCATTGATGTTGGGAAGTGAGTATTTGTTCTTGATGGTCTTCTTGTTCACTGGACGGTAATCAACACAAAGTCGGTCCGTTCCATCCTTCTTCTTCACAAAAGGAACACCACAACCCCACGGAGAAGAACTAGGCCGGATGAGACCCATTTTCTCTTGAATATCGAGTTGCTTCTTCACCTTCAACTCTTCAGGTCCAAGCTTGTAAGGACGTTTGCACACAGGTTCCGTGCCAGGCTCAAGATCAATAACGAATTCAACTGGCCGGTGCAGAGGCATTCCTGGAAGCTCTTCTAGAAAGACGTCTTGATATTCGCAAACGACTGGAATTTGAGAGATGGCATCCAATTCACCCTTCTCATTGAGAGAAAACAGACGGATAGTATTATCCCGAGCGGCAAAGACAATTACATCCTCAGACGAATGAGTCAATTGAATCTGCCTGGCAGCATAATCAAGATATGCCTTGTGCTTAGAAAGCCAATCCATTCCGAGAATAAGATCAATATCTGAGTTACCAAGAACAATTGGGGAAGAAAGGAACTTGTAGTCACCCAATGTGATAGTAACCTCAGGGACGCAGGTGTTAGCTGTCATCTGCTTGCCCGGTGACACAATTTGCAAGGAACTTTGCAGATACTGATAATCACACTCATACTTTGATGCAAAAGGTTTGGAAATGAAGCAATGCGATGCACCCGTGTCAAAAAGAACTTTTGCAGGATATCATTAACAGGAAGGTTACCCATGATGACATCTGGTGAGTCCTCTGCCTGAGCTGCATTCACCATATTGACCTTGGCGAACTTGGGGTTATGCTTGACCACAACTGTACTTGCCGATCTGACAGGAGGAGGAGGAGGAAGACGCCTCTGGTTGAAACACTTGTTGGCATAGTGACCCTTCTGTTGGAACTTGTTGCACGTGACCTCTGAAAGCGAACTGTGATACGGAGCACTCGATCTTGGAGCTTGAGACGAAGTCTTGTTCTGAAAGCCAGGGTTGGATGGGTCGGAAGAACCACTACCACCTTTGCTCTTCTGCTGATACGGCTGACGGAACGGAGGAGGAGGAAGCCAATACTTCTGCTGCTTGGCCACTTGAGTAGAGGAAGAAGGAGTAACATCTCTGACTCGCTTCTTGGAAGCATCACACTTCAACTGAGCAGCCTCTTCCTTCAATGCCATGTTGTAGAACTCATCGTATCTCAAGGGTTCGAAGAGGACAAGAGCGAGCTGAATTACTTCTCTGAGACGACCCCTGAACTGATATATCATGCTCTTCTCATCAGGGACTTCCTGCTTGGCAAAGCGGGCGAGCTTCTGGAACAACTTGTTGTAGTCATAGACAGACAAAGAGCCTTGCTTCAGATTGCGGAATTCCTCACGCTTGCTTTCAACCATGCTCTGGGGAATATGATGAGCTCGAAAATCTCGACGGAAATCATCCCAAGTGATAACATGTCCACCCCTGGAGTCCTTGTACCGCTGGAACCATTCTGCAGCTTGATCTTTGAGTTGGAAGGAAGCGAACTTGACAAAGTCCTCAGGCCTGACGCTACTGCACTCGAAATGCTTACACAGATCCACAAGCCAATCGTCTGCATCGGTTGCCTCAACACAATTGCTGAAAGTCTTTGGCCCGTTAGCAAGGAACTGGTTGAGTAGCAAAGTGATTCTGATTGCTGCCTTGATTCCCTTGGTTGCGCTCTTGAAGAATTTGCATGATCAACTGTGTGTTTGCATTGGTTGCGGCCATCACAGCTTGCCATGCCTCTGGAGGAGGTGGAGGTGGAGGTGGATCAGGATTCAGAGTCGTGCGCGTTGTAGGAGCCATCCTGAAGAGGTTGACCACCATTAGAACAATGATAGACAATATTGAAGCTGAATCCAACAAAATGAAAATTGCAACATATAGTCTTCTCATCCGAACAAAATGAACGAATGCATTCCTCTTGAAATGGTCACATATCCATAAATTGAGAAGCCACGTAGAATTAAGGTAGAGAAATAAATCAACAAGGTACGGATCAAGAACGAATAATCTGTAAGAAATCCCAATCTCAAACCAATATCCGTGGAAGAAGAACTAGAGCTACTAGAATTCCCACCTATGGAACTCCCGAACCTTTCCGGTTATGCAATCAGGTGTTAGGGATACAGGGGAAGCATAATATCTCACCCAAACTAGCAAATCCTACATCCAGCTGTATCCATCCTTCAACACATAACCAAGAAACCTTCGGAAACCATCTACCTCAACCTTCGAAAAGCATCCGTTATACAAGTTATGGCGATACTCCCGAACTCCCTCCCCAGTACTGGGTGGCGTCGAGGTTATCTCACCAACGAACTGCATAAAAGAGATTTTCGATGTCGGCGTACTAGACTCAGGTATTCCAGAACTGCAACGATAAAATTATGATGACAACACCTTAGAGCTCAACTCCCCGGGACCCTTCCACTAAACCCCTGACAGGAGGCACCAAGACAATGTTCTCATCATAAAACCATCAAAACGATTCCAAGATACCCGCGTGATCCTAAAATTTTTTTAGTGAAATTTGAGAAGAGAAGAGTCAGAACTCTACGTCAGGATGCCTTACCAGAGCGATGAGGAGACTGGGAAGTAAAAAGAATTCCTAATCTCTCCGACATATAATTCCTAAAGACTCAAAACATTTTTCTAGACACAACTCGGCCGCTAAAACGATCAAGCAATGGGGCTCCTAAGGTCGAGGAAGGCTCTTATTACCAACTTGTAACACCCTCGATGCGACTATAGCTCCCACGTGTCGAGGCACGACTTAGAGACATAATCGCATTGAAGGCATGTGTCGCAAGTTAGGCAATCTTCACAACATCCCATGTAATATGAACAACAAAGGGGAGATAACATAGTTGGCTTACACTTGCCACGTCAAACAAGTACATAAATAACATTACATCATCCAAACACTCATGGCCCGACTAAGGCGCCAAAATAAAAGAGAACCCAACATGCAACACGGTCCCGTTCACCCCCAACTGGGCACCACTACTGATCATCGGGAAAGGAAACATAGTAACGTCGAGAGTCTTCATTGAACTCCCACTTGAGCTCATACGCGTCTCCAGGAGCGGAATCATCAGGCCCTGCATCTGGTGTAATAGTAATCTGTGAGCCACAGGGACTCAGCAATCTCGCACCCTCGCGATCAAGACTATTTAAGCTTATAGGTAAGGCAAGGTAAAAATATGTGGAGCTCCAGCAAGCGACTAACAAGTATGGTGGTTAACTTATTCGCAAAAGAGAGCGAGAGGAGGAGGCAAAGCACGAGCGAGAAACTAGAGGACATCCTGCGCAAACATTACTCCAACACCGTGTCCACTTCCCGGACTCCGCCGAGAAGAGGCCATCACGGTAACACACTCGGTTGATTCATTTTAATTAAGTTAAGGTTAAGGTTATCTACAACCGGACATTAACAAATTCCCATCTGCCCATAACCGCGGGCACGGATTTCGAAAGTTCAATCCCTGCAGGGGAGTCCCAACTTAGCCCATGACAAGCTCTCATGGTCAACAAAGGAATAGACCTCCTCCCAAGATGTTCCGATCAGACTCGGTATCTCGGTAACTCAAGACACTTCGATAGGTTAAAACAAGACCAGCAACACCGCCCGAATGTGCCGACAAATCCCGATAGGAGCTGCACATATCTCTTTCTCAGGGCACACTAAGATGAGCGCTCCATACAACTAAAACCAAACCTCGAGTTTCCCCGAGGGGGCGCTGCACAGGACTCTAGTTTGGACCAACACTCAGAGGAGCACTGGCCCGGGGGGGTTTAAAATAAGATGAACCGCGGGCTCCGGAAACCCGAGGGAAAAAGAGGCTAGGTGGAAAACGGTAAGACCAATGTTGGGCATTGCTGGAAAAGCTTTAATGAAGGCGAAATATCAAGGGGTTCCCATTATAACCCAATCGCGTAAGGAACGCAAAAATCCAGGAACATAACACCGATATGACGGAAACTAGGGCGGCAAGAGTGGAACAAAACACTAGGCGAGAGTCCGAGCCTTCCACCCTTTACCAAGTATATAGATGCATTAAGATAGCATGGCAAAATAATGGTATCCCAACAAGTAAATAAATGTTCCAACAAGGAACGGCCTCCAATCTTCACATGCAACTAGCAACGCTATAAGAGGGGCTGAGAAAAACGGTAACATAGCCAATCAACGGTTTGCTAGGATAATGGTGGGTTAGAGGTTTGACATGGCAATTTGGGAGGATTGCAAGCAAGTGGTAGGCATCGAAGCAATGGCATAGCAAAAGAGCGAGCAAACTAGCATAGCAAAGATAGTAGTGATTTCGAGGGTGTGATCATCTTGCCTGCACAGTTGTCAGAGTTGACTGGATCCTCGAAAGCAAACTCAACAAGCTCCTCGTTAGCGAACTCATCTCCCAGCTCTACCCAAACAAGACAAACAAGCAACAAGGATACAATCAACCACGTGCAAGGATCAAGCAATATGATGCAATGTTATGCGGGATGCAATGCGAGATGCAAAATGCAAGATATGACAGGGAATGCATGAACCTGGCCTCAACTTGGAAAACCAAGTGTGCCACTGGAAAGATGAGATGAAATCGCTTGAAAACGATATAAATAACGCCGGAATCGGAGTTACGGTTTGGAAATGGCAAGCGATTCAAATATGACCCCGGTTTGCGATTTACAGCAAGTAGGCATCTAAATGCAACGAAATGAACATGCTACAGCACCCAAATATGACAACAAAATACATGGCAGGGATGCACACAAGATGCTTAACAAAAGTCTAGCACTGAGCTACGGCCAATTCATCCATTAACAGGTTCAAACAAGCATGGCAAAAATGCATATGACAAATAGTTCTCAGACTCGGTGAAATTAACACTTGTCTGGAATTTCAGATCAGGTGGCCCTCTTCGTAGCAACAAAACTACATGCTACAGGACCTGAACATGGCAAAGTAAAGCATGGCATAGAGCTACTCAATGAGCTTAACAAAAGTCCCTTAGTGACCTTGAGCCAAAAAGGACCAGAAAATACAATTGCAAGCATGTGAACATAGCAAAAACATAATCAGTTTTCAGACTTAGTGAAAAACTGGCACATGCTGAAATATAACTCAAGTAGGCATGTTTACGAGCTCGACGCACTCACTACAGAGAAAGTCATGGCAAGACAAGCATACATTCATCTAGAAGGCACAAAATGCAATCTAGACATGGCAAGAACAATAGCATAGCATGCATGGATCAACTACAACGTCACCGGCAAAATTGCAAACAAGTTGACAATCTGCCCAGATTCACAAAGTAGCAAAAGTAGAGCTCGATTTACTCAAGCTAGGGTGCTCCATAATTGCAAACAAAGACATGGATGGATAGAGCACTACAATATTAACAAAACTCCCTTACTGATCATCCTCAAAAGAGACACGGATCACTAGGAAACAATAAGAATATATGGCATCATGAGATAAACAGCTCCAGGACTTGGTGAAATTACTAAGTCCCTGAAAACAGACTTAGCAAGTGCACCACTTTGCAAGCTTGCACAAGTCACCACACACATCCTAAAAATACATGGGTTGCACCTCTGGAAAGATGACAAAACCCTTAACAAAACACATGTAGAACTCACGGGCATAACATGCACACATTAATCATGGCAAAAATGACAAAAGTGCTAAACGGAGTAGCAGATCTGACAATTAACTCAAGTAGCCCTCTTCTAACAGCATTTCGGGCATCAAGATAAGCTCAAATGAAAATGATGCAATGGAATGAAATGATGTACTCTCTGAGGTGAACATTTTGATATGCTATATGCAAGAATCGGAGCTACGGATGCAAAGTTACGGGGCTACGAACATGTGCATATGGACTGAGATTTACGGGACTTAGGGAAAAAATCACCACCTAGGGTTTCACTATTCACCGGATCCGGATCTGGGCACGGAAATCGAGGATCCCCGGGATCCCACCGGAGCTGACCCGGAGCTCGCCGGAGTCGGTCGGGGAAGGAGGAGGAGGAGTCGCCGGAGTGGCGGAGCTTGGCAGGGCGGCGGGAGGCGGCGCGGAGCGACGCGGGCGGCTCGGTGGCGCGCAGTGGAGCGGGGCGGCACGGCAGGCGGCGCGGCGCGGTTGGCGGCAGGCG
>NC_041386.1:431725042-431793151 GCF_002162155.2 Triticum dicoccoides
CTGAGGAGGCGGCGGCCCGGTAGGCGGCGGCGGGGGCCCGTCCTGGGCCGAACGGGCCTCGGCGGTGGCGCGGTTGCCGTGCCACGTGGCGACGCGCGAATCGCGGCGGCGGGGAAGCGGACACGTCCGGCCGGATTCGGACGTGTCCGGCCAGTGCGGGGGCGAAATTTAGGGTTTGAAGAGGAGGGGATCCGGGATATTTCGAGGGGGGCCTTTTTATAGGCATAGGAGGAGCTAGGAGAGTCCAAATGAGGTGCGATTTTCGGCCACGCGATCGTGATCGAACGCTCTAGATGATGAAGCGGAGTTTGGTGGGTTTTGGGCCAAATTGGAGGGGTGTTGGGCTGCAACACACACGAGGCCTTTTCGGTCCCTCGGTTAACCGTTGGAGTATCAAACGAAGTCCAAATGATACGAAACTTGACAGGCGGTCTACCGGTAGTAAACCAAGGCCACTTGGCAAGTCTCGGTCCAATCCGGAAATGTTTAATCCCCACACATGAAAGAAAGCTAGAAATGACCACCGGAGGAGAACGAAGCGCCGGAATGCAAAACGGACAACGGGGAAAATGCTCGAATGCATGAGACGAACACGTATGCAAATGCAATGCACATGATGTCATGATATGAGATGCATGACAATGACAACAACACACGGAGACAAAAACCCGAACCCGAGAAAATAAATATAACTTAACGGTGGAAACGGCAAGAGTTGGAGTACAAATAGGGAAAGTTACATCCGGGGTGTTACAAAGGGAGCCAACAATGGCGGGCAAATTTGAAGGGGGACAGCTAGTACAAGCTATCCTGACAAAAGTGGTCTTCGCCTGCCAAAGGCTCTGGTGGTGACGCCGTCTTGGGCTCCACGATGACCACCGTCTTGTCTTTCTTCTGGTCTTGGCCTTGTTGCACAAAAATGGCAATCTTTGCCTGATGCCTCGGTACTCCTTGCCTGCGCTGGTTTCCTTAGCACCAAAGAGGAAACAAGGATGCTGCGCACACTGGCGCCCGCCTGGCGCCAGCCTGGTGTCGATCGTCATGGCTCACGTCACGAGAGCCTCGTGAGGTTCGCCTCGCCTTGATATCTCCGCTCCTCGTGACCCTGTCTGACTAGGCTGCTCCAGAGGAGGTTTCGTTTCGTCCGCCTCGTGAGGCTTGGCCCCTCGCGAGGGTCTTGGATGCCTTGTTGATGAAGATGGGTCATACGGCCTGCTGGCTTAGCCATGCAGCGGGCCGCAGGCAGGCAAGTCTGGGGTCCCCCGTTCCCAGAACGCCGATAGAATTCAGAGGAGATTCACATAATATTCATAGATAAGCTGATCATAAATCCCCAATTCATCCGATCTCGGCAAACACACCGCAAAAGAGTAATACATCGAATAGATCTCGAAGAACATCGAGGAGAACTTTTTATTGAGAATCAGAGAGAGAGAAGAAGCCATCTAGCTACTAGCTATGGACCCGTAGGTCTGAGCTAAACTACTCACGCTTCATCGGAGAGGCAATGGTGTTCATGTAGAATCCCTCCGTGATTGAATCCCCCTCCGCCAGGATGCCGGAAAAGGTCCCAAGATGGATCTCACAGGTACAGAAGGTTGCGGCGGTAGAAAAGTGGTTTCGTGGCTCCCCTGGATGTTTTTGGGGCATAAGAGTATATATAGGAGGAAGATCTAGGTCAGGGGGTCACCGAGGGGCCCATAAGGTTGGGGGGTGGGCCCTAGCCCCCTAGGCATGCCTTCCACCCTTGTGGCCCCCTCGTGGCTCTTCTAACTTGCACTCCAAGTATCCTGGGTGTCTTTTGGTCCAAGAAAAATCATCCCAAATGATTTATTCCGTTTGGTATTCCTTTTCTGCGAAACTCTAAAACAAGGAAAAAATAGAAACTGACACTGGACTCTAGGTTAATAGGTTAGTCCCAAAAATCATATAAAATATCATATTAATGCATATAAAACATCAAAAACAGATAATATAATAGCATGGAATAATAAAAAATTATAGATACATTGGAGACGTATCAGTACATAGAGCTAGTCCTCTGGGCCATGGAGCAGACAGATTCACCGAATCTAATCGTGAGGCAGTGGTGGTGGGAGTATAGATCCAAGATGGAGCATCCAAAGATTGAAGGGTCGAGCATCTACATGGTGCCCTTTGTGAGGGTGCCGTGGTAGAGCGAGCCGATGGAGTCTTCATTGACCGTACCCAACTGCAAGAGGAGGAAAGCAGTTGGCACGACGACGCTTCCTCACCATCCTCTCCCTCGCAGTTCACCTCATCTCACAAGGCGGCTGTCTGCTGAGGAATAGGAGGGGTGCCACGCCCTCCAAATAATCAGAGGATGAGCTTAGGGTTATCAGTATTTGCAGGTTGTAAATTGTGTTTTCTGTTGTGTATTTTGAGTACTTTCATATATGAATGTCTTTTGAATTCCAGATTTTGCAATATTGAGCTTATGAAGTATTTTTTGAATTCCAAAGATCTTTTTTAGTACTTTTAAAAATGTAGTTTCATATAATAGCGTAGACAATGTGATTTTTAGAGAAGAAACTGCAAGATTCAGTTTTAGATAAGAAACTGCAAGTATTAGAGGTAGGGAATTTATATTAACACACCCTTTTCAAATAGGGATAACAACATGCTGAAAGTTTTATTCATGGTCAAAAATGGAACTACCAGCCAGTTAACATCATGTTGATCAACATTCATGCATAGCACATCTTGATATGATGCACAGTCAAAAAGATATGCTATTTTCAAAATGGCCACACAATGTTAAGTGTGCAAAAAATAGAGAAAACTAGGGACGAAGTTTTGGCAAGTGTTGGAGGTGGTTTGCATAGATGACAAGGGGGACCCACATGTCAGTAATGGCAGAGGCAAAAAGTTGATATTTTCACTGCATCAGGTGGAATCAAACCCGGGCGGAGCAGCAGTTGGGGAATGGGACTTAGCCACTAGGCTACCACAGTACTTTTGGTAGAAATAAGGCACTGCTTCTACCACTACTGTAGCACGTTTTCCCTGGCTCCGGTGCGTTCTCATTCGGGGACTCGACGTCATCCTCCGGCACTATCCGACTTTGTGTGCTCGCCATGCGCCGCCGTCTACCATTGTGAACATGCTCAACAAACGAGAGGAATCTGGAGAGGAATGTACTTGGAGAGGCGGATAATCAGGACCCACCAGGTCCATGGCTGTACGCAAGCAGGTGCCTCATTGAAAAAATGCTTCCCCCTAATTGTATACCGATGTTGGGGCCCACGGGTTTGTCAACATATAGTTAATAAAGGCGATAAATTTACAACGATTATTTTGATAACATTGCTCCACCCAACCCAACATTATATTTACAACCAGCCCGGCAAAATCGTGTATTTCGAGAAAGTGCAAATGGGCTGTAATTTCTTAGAAAAATAAATGGGCCGCATGGGCACTACATTATTTGTTCACCCAGCCCAGCAAATGGACTGTAAATTCTAAAAAAATAGGTTGAATATGTGCCACATTTTGTAGGCTGAAATGTGGACCAATAGGTAGAACCCTATGCAAGGCGTTGTCAACTTAGTCAACAAATGATTCTTGCATTAGTAGCCATTGGATTTACATCCAATGGCTGGCATCTATCTATCTCTTGTCTTCTTCCTCCAGCGCTGTCGGGACCACCTGCTCCCTCCTCTTGCGGCTAGTAGCACGCCTCACTGCGAAGTGCTACCCCACCATCGGCCAGACCATCCCTCCACCCCTCCACACCTCCTATTATTCTTCGCCGACTACAGAAGCACGCCGCACGAGAACCAGTTAACCCTAGTACACCTCTCCATGTACGACTCCACTACCGCTTCTTCCCAAACGAGAGTCATCGGAGGAGGACTATACATGGAGAGGCTGACAGTGGGGACGCACCAGGTCCATGGATGCATGCATGCAACTGCCTCCTTATTATGCAAAAATAAAATTACCCCCCCTTGAAAGCTGGGACCCACCAGCTATATCTTCGCACAGAAGGAAGTGCCTACTTATTCCTCCCCCTGATAGCTGGGACCCACCAGCTACATCTTCGCATGGGGAAGTGCCTCCTTATTATGGGCAAAAAAATGATTCTGCCCCTGACAGTTGGGACCCACCAGCTATATCTTCGCACGCAAGGAAGTTCCATTTATCCTCCTTGACAACTAGGACCCACCGGTTGAAGCATATGTAGCATTGTGTCGGGGAAGCTGATCCACCAACACCTATGGGGACCGGGCCCCTTTCGGTTCGGAGGGGGGCGGAGGCCGCACAAAGAGCGGATCGAGGCGGTACACGCGAGCGGTTTTTACCCAGCTTCGGGCCGCACGGATGTGTAAAACCCTACTGCTGCTTGTTTGTGTGTATTGAATTCTTGCTCAGGAGCGATGGACGCTGCCAGACCGAGCGTGAGAGTGTTCCTGGTGTTTCGAATGAGCCGAACCCCTTCTACGTTGCGCCTGGGCCTCCTTTTATACTTTCAAGGGGTCACCGACAGGTGGCAACGTAGACTAGAAGGGTAAAAATGGAAAAGGATGCGGTAGGTGCAGCTACCGCTACTGTGGATACAGTGCACCCTACCTAACTCTGACGGCAGGGGACAAGGTCATTGAATGCTCGTCTGAGTTGCCTAAACAGTGCAAAAAGTGACCGTTAGGAGCGCCACCGTTCGCCACGATGGCCTCCTCTTCATCTCCGCTTGCCACCGCGCACCCCTAGCTGCGCGGCCTCCTGCCACGTGTGCTTGGGAGAGTCCTAGAGCGACACATTAGCAGGTGTGCTGGAGCGCGGGCATGAAGTGGGGGTTTCCCGCGGCAAGCTCCTTGCCGCAGTCGTCGTCTTGTCGTGTTTGGGAGATTGTTGCTCACCGGGCCTTGCCGGGACGCAGGGCGCGTCGCGGCAAGCTTTCTTGGTATGCCTTGAGTGGCCTTCCCGGCAAGCTCCTCTTGCCGGGATCTTGTCTCTTCCCGGCAAGATCCTCTTGCCGGGGCCTGGGTTGGCCTTCCCGGCAAGCTCCTCTTGCCGGGGCCTTGGTTGGCCTTCCCGGCAAGCTCCTCTTGCCGGGGCCTTGGTTTGAGTACTTTGTTCTTGAATGGTCTTCAAGGGAACCACGGCGGGTCTTGGCGGTCACCCGGCAAGCCTTGCGCGGGATGCTGCGACCGCCCGTGCACAAGTTCGGGGTACTAGGGTACCCCTACTCTAGTACACCGTCAGGAGCCCCCGGGCCTGGGCCAGACACGGTGCCGAGCGATGTTGGGCCAGGCCCAAAACAGTGCACGGGCAAGCGCGGCCTAGGTCACGCCGCATATCTCCCCGCTCCCACCGCGCACGCCCAGAACGGCACGCGTCAAACGCGGCGTCGTGGGTGACGCGGGCGGCGTGCGCGGGGCTAAGCCCCTCGAGCATGCGTCAGGCCACGATGATGGGGACGGTTCACGCCCTCCTCCCTAAACGGAGGTAGGCGTGGGGGCGTGGTGCATTTACTGGACGGGACTGGTGCGCGGTTTTCGGGACGTCCACTCCCCGCGATCAAGAGGCGGAGCAAGGCCGCCTCATCCGTCGCCTTGGTTTTGCATCCCCGCCACACGGCTCCCATGCACTTGGGGTCGCGGACGGTGGAAGTGGGAAACTGGGCCGTCGCGAGCAGAGGCAGCGGGTTGGCCCCGACTCCCTGCTCTTCCCGTGCCTTGATTCGCTTAGCGGGGCGGCCGAGCCCCCACCTTGCTCCTTTATAAAGAGCGGGAGGGGAGCACAGAAACCCGCACTCTCTCATCTCCTCCTTTCTTCAGCTTCTGCTCCCCTTTCTCTCATTCGCCATGGAGAAAGGGAACCCAGGCCCTTCATCGGTGGCGGCGAGGGTCGCCGCCAGACAGCGCATCTCTCCCTCTCCCGCGCCCGTGGTGGTAGAGCCAGCCATAAGGGGAAGAGGGAGGGGGCGAGGTCGCGGACGAGGTCGAGGACGAGGTCGAGGCGCTCGGGGAAGAGGCGGGCGGGGCGGCGCGCCAACTTCGCCTCCGCCGGCGGCTCCTCCCCCCACGGCGGTCCATATAGGGGACGACCCTTGCGAGTTCTTCGTCAAGCTGCGCCGGGCGCCTCGTCGTCGCCTCCGGCTTCCAGCTCCGTTTGTGAGCGCGATGGAGTTGGACCCGCCCGAGACACTGAGACTGCACATGAGGGGCTGTGGGATCAGCGGCACGCGAGTCCGCGTTGTATTCCCAGCCCCTAATGTGATGTATCTTGATCGAGGGTGGAAGACGTTCGCCCGTATCCACAGCCTGATGGAGGGGTTTACCCTCCATTTTAAGTTGATGGAGGGCGATCTCCTCTCCGTCAAGGTCTTCGGGTGCTTCGGCACTCGGGCGAAGTGCTGTGTGGACAGCTCCTCCGATAGCGAAGGCTCCTCCTCGAGCGAGAGTGACGAGGAGGAGAGCGACAGCGACGATGAGGGTAGCGGGCGGCGGGGTGACGGGTCTGACTAGGCGTCGGGCGCCGCTTCGCGCGGCACCGGCGACCCCATCATCCGTGTCGCCGGCTCCTTGAACTCCATGGGGTCGTCTCCTTGGGCGGCTGGCGTAGGGAGGCTGCGGAAGGGGAAGAGGGCTGGCGACAAGGCCGTCAGGTCGGAGTACGAGGGCGTGGTGCCCTCGACAGCGTGCTGACGTCCTGCTGCCCCGTCTTCGAGCCCCGCTTCCAGCGCCGCCATCGCCGTCCAGCCTTCGGACGGCCCCCGGGATGTTCTCTTGGTGACTTCTGGCACCCGTAGCTTGCCTAGGCGCTCCTTTTGCCCTTTTCGCCTCCTTGACCTGCCTCCTGAAGAGAGGGACAGGAAAGGGATTACGGGCATCTTATCTTTTTAATTTGTAAGCCTTCGGGCCTTAGCTGTATCTAAAACTTGTAATCCTCTCTTTCATGTTTTTCATCCTCTATGGACTGTACCTGAGTGGGATGTTTTTTAATGAAAAGGGGGTGCTTGCCGGGTTATTTGTCTCGCGAGTTGAACCCACGCCAAGGAGCAAATCCTTGGTATCCCTCGGACAGACATTTCATCTCCCGGCAACAGGCCCTGCCGCCTTCCCACGTCGCTCGACCTTTCTCACGCCTTTGACGGAGCGGGAACGAGGTGGGTGCGGTCTCCTCGTTTCATCCCTTTGCTGCCGCGACTACGACCAAACATGACCCCGGGAACGAGCCCCAGGGCCTAGAGTTGAGGGAGCACGGCAGTTTTCGGGAAGAAACGCGGTTTCGCATTCCCTAGTCCATAAGAGGATGCATGATGAGGGATGAAAGACTTATCTGATATTGCAGCCCCCGGCAACTCTGATTTGCCGTGGACGATTCTTGGCACTCGCAGCCCCCAGCGATACTGGCTTGCCGGGGCCTAGGTGCCGGCGCGCCCTTCTTCTCCTTTTCGTCCTCAAGCAGTCTGGCCAGGATATGCGAGCCCTGCGAACGAAAGAGAAGCAAAAGGACGGACACTCGACCTCTAGCATGCATGCTATGACCCTGGGGTGGAAGGCTTCGGGTACTCTTCCGACGAGGAACTCCAACCCAGCGCCAAGCTCACTCTGTTCTTCAAAGGCGTGGCGGCGGCGCTCCAGCAACTCCGGGAACGGATCCCAAAGCAGTTGGCCGACGAGTCACGCTCGATTTGTGCCGGAGTTCTGGAGAAGGTGCTGGTGAAGGTGGCCTTCCGCAATCCGGGCCTCAACCTCACCAACGTCCTCAAGAGGCTGCCGGCGGACGCTGATCTTGACGCACTTAAGGCCCTCGTCGCACCCATTGTGGACAGGGTGAACGAGGTCAAAAGGGTTGACGGCGGTCGCGTAGATTAGGCCGTCCGTTTTCTTCTTTTCTTGTCGCTGCCAGTCATCTCATGGGAACACTTTATTAGAGGCGTGACAAGTTATTTTTGTAATATAACTCTATCTTAGGCAAAAAATTGCTGTGTTACTTCCTTTACTCAACTCTTGGCTTTGTATGGTTCTGCCCTACACTTTCTAGGGAAACTTGCCGGTGCAGGCACCCTTGCCGCGAGCGCCGAGTGCGGAACTTCAGCAGCCTGCTGGCGGGGTCGCTACCGACAAGCAACCTTGTCGCAACTAGTTGCAGCTCACTTAAGTTGTTGAGCGGACTCGAAACAAAGTAAGGGCGCTAGCGGCTCACTTAAGTTGCTGAGCGGACTCGAAGCAAAGTAAGGGCGCTAGCAGCTCACTTAAGTTGTTGAGCGGACTCGAAACAAAGTAAAGGCGCAACTAGCTACGAGTTGGTTCCTCCGCGCACATGTTTTCAATACAAAGCACAGTCGTTCAAGGAAAATAACTCAAGAACTTAAAAAACTGATTGCTCAAGCTTTAGCAACTTAGCTTTTCCGTCGTCTGCTTCCCGGCAAGGAGAAACTTTCTTGAATGGCCTGGTCCACACCATTATCTTCTCCTCCCCCCCTGGTAAACCTTGTGGGCGAGGGAACCTTCCTTCTTTTGAGAAAGAAACAGAGAAATAAAGTAATGATATGGAGCCTTGGGCTCGTTATTGCTTACCGGGGTCTGGTGCTGCAAAAATTGTCAGATAACATATGCGAAAAAGGATTATAGCATAAAAAAAACTGACAAGATGTGCGGAAACATGAACTTTACTGGTGCACAAGGTCTGCGCCCGGCTTTGTACAAAGGATTACATGCAACAGCGGCAAGACTTGTACAAAAGGTGGTTGCCGGAAAAGCTTCCGGCAACCGCGCCATACGGGTAAAACTTACAAAGATGTTCAATGTTCCAGGAGTTACTCACCGGAATGCCATCTTCGGTCTCAAGGCGGACAGCACCGGGCCTAGTGACTCGTTTCACCCGATAAGGGCCTTCCCACTTCGGCGTCAACTTGTTGGAATTCTTGGCGGACTAAACACGCCGAAGAACAAGGTCGCCTTCCTCGAAGCTTCTGGCCTTAACTTTGCGGCTATGGTAGCGACGCAAAGCTTGCTGGTAGCGAGCGGCTCGCACAGCAGCCTGAAGACGGTCTTCCTCGAGGAGCAGCGCGTTATCTTGTCGCAGCTGCTCTTGCTCGAGCTCATCATAAGCGAGCACTCGAGGCGACCCGTAAACGAGTTCCGTGGGGAGAACTGCCTCCGCTCCGTAGACTAGAGCGAAGGGTGTCTGGCCAGTGGCTCGATTTGGCGTCGTCCTGATCGACCAAAGAACCACCGGCAGCTCCTCGATCTAGTTTCTTCCGCACTTGTGCAGCCTGTCGAAAGTTCTGGTCTTGAGGCCTCGCAGCACCTCAGCATTTGCCCTCTCCGCTTGACCGTTGCTTCTTGGATGAGCAGCAGAAGCGAAGCAGACCTTGGCGCCAAGATCTTGGACGTACTGCATGAAGGTGCAGCTTGTAAATTGCATGCCGTTGTCAGTGATGATCCTGTTAGGAACCCCAAGACGGCAAACAATCGACCTGAAGAACTTGACTGCTGACTATGCTGTCACCTTCCTCACTGGTTCCACTTCCGGCCACTTTGTGAACTTGTCGATTGCAACGTACAAGAACTCAAAGCCCCCGACAGCTCGGGGGAAGGGGCCGAGGATGTCGAGCCCCCAGACCGAAAATGGCCAGGATAAAGGGATCGCCTGGAGAGCTTGAGCTGGTTGGTGTATCTTCTTGGAATGGAACTGGCACGCTTCACACTTGGTTACTTGTGCAGTTGCATCCTGGAGGGCTGTCGGCCAGAAGAAACCTTGTCGGAATGCTTTGCCGGCAAGTGCTCTTGCGCCAATGTGGTGACCACATATGCCTCCATGTATCTCTGCCAACAGCTGTTGTCCATCTTCCCGGCGAATGCACTTCAATTTCACACCATTGAGTCTTATTATGTACAGTGTGTTGTCGACAAACTTGTACATACTTGACTGCCGGGCTACTCTTTCCGCTTCTTCTTGCTCTTCGGGAAGCTCTCCTGTCTGAAGGAATGTCACATCCTAGTTAGCCATGCATTAGAGTGTTGCATCATGTTTACTCTTTCATCAGAAACCTGAAATGGGGATGACAGAACCCCCAGTCCCCTCTGAAACCAATTAGGGTTTACTAAAAACTTTTTCAATGAACCTGAAATGCCCTTCTAAAATGCCCATCATTTTTGTCTTGGTTCAGAACCTCTGCCAAAAGTGATGCACATTTTCCTAGGCCATCTTAGGGTTTTTGAATTAAATCATAAATATTTGAATTTGGGCATTTAAAATTATATAAAATATTTAAATGCTCAAATATCTCCAAACTAAAATGTTTCATGTTGGAAATAATCCAACTATGGACCAGGAGTAGTTTGGTGATTTTAGGAGTTGCTTAAGTATTTTATTTAATTCAACAAAGTTGCAGAAGTATTAAAAAACAGAAAACAGAAAAAAATGGAAAAACTTACCTGGCGCCCAGCACCCGGCCCACCTGCCGGCCCAGCCCAGCGCCGCTCCAGCGACCTGCTTGCCGGCCAGGCAGGCAGGCAGGTGCCCGACGGCGACCGCAGCGTGCGCCACGCACCTGCTCGCTGCCTCGCCGCTCCCCTCGCCCGGTGACGTCGTGGATCGGCCTCCCTCGCTCCCCCGAACCCCCCAGACAACCCCTCTCCTCTCCAGCTCCTCCCCCTCGTGCTCCCCCGCCATGGCCGACGCCACCATCGCCGTGCCTTTGTCGTAGCCATGCTCCCCGCCACCCGTGCGTCCTCTCATCGTGTCCAGGAGCTCCGCCGTTGTCCACTCATCGAGCAAGCCGAGCCCCGAGCGCTCGCAATGCCCGAGTCCACCGCAATGACCTCGCCCGAACCGCCGTCGCCGGAGATCCCCTTCAACGTCGTCGTCGCTCCGGTCCATCTCCGGCCACACCAAGGGCTTCGTCGCACTCACTGTGAGCTTAGCCATCTCCCCCTCCCTTCCGTTCTTGCTCCCGAGCCGTGCAGCGACCTCCCAGAGCTCAACCGCACCCACCACCGTGGAGCTCATCGCCGACGTGCTCCCGGTCATCCTCCGGCCACTCCACATTGTCCATCATACTCACCGTGCCACTTAGCACCTAGCTAGCCACTCCCCGAGCCTCACTGACCCCTCTAGCGTCAAGTTCGTCTTCGGCCGAACCCCGGTGGCCGCCAAAGTCGTCGCCGGCGCCAACTCCGGCCACCCCGACCCCAACGGACTCCACCAAGAGCTGCGGCTCGTCCTCAGCTCCACTCCGGTGGTCTCCGCGACCCATTTGGTGGCCGAAACGGCCAAAACCACTTCCGCCGCCGCGTCGGGCTCGCCGGCGGCTAAACGCCGGTGCAGCTGACCCGGGTTTGACCACGGGTGGGCCCTGGTTGACTCCCCTGAGTCAATGACAGGTGGGGCCCAGCCCTGTTAATTAAACAGGTTTAGTTTTAATTAAACTTTAATTAATTTAATCACCCTGACACGCGGGACCCACTGTCAGGTTTGACCCGGACGTGTTCCGTTGACCTGCTGACGTCACACTGACGTCAGGCTGACGCAATAATTGATTGTCTGGAATTAATCTAATATAGGAAATTCCAGAATATAGTTTAAACTTCAAAAATTCATAACTTTTATTCTATAACTCCAAATCAGACAAATTATATATGAAAAATGATCAGAAAAATCCAATCTACCCATCTGTACTATTTTCATGCATGATTAAACAAGTTAACCTGATGTTTAAAGAAGAACAAGGAAAAGCACTTTAAAAGGCCATGTTTGAGTTTGAAATTTGAATCTTTGATTCAAATTGGTTCAAACCCTTCTGGTCTTAGTTGCATTAGCCCAACACACTCATATTGCTATGTTTCATGCATGCATCATATTGTTGCACATTGTTTGGTGATGGTTGTGTATCGGTGTTCTTTGCGGCAGGTTCTGCCACCGAGGAGTATCGTGATTACCCTAACGAAGAACCGTATCAGTGCATCGAACCATCAGGCAAGCAACCAACCATTTGATCATATCGATACAATCCCATGTTCTTGCTCCTGCTCTCTTTTACTGCATTAAGACAACGCGTTTCAAACTGCTGTGTGCTACGGTAGTTGAACCCACTTCCTCTGCATGACCTGTCATTGCCACAGTAACTAGATGAAACCCACTAGCATGTGTAGGAATTGATTGAGCCATATGTATGTGTTGTTCCTACCTTGCTATGCCTGCTATGCTTAGAGTCGTGTCAGGTCTGGTTCATCTGGGTGATGGGCTAGAGTGAAATGATTATGTCGGTAATGAGAGTGGTGTGGTGAACACGATTTGGTAAAGGTATCGATGAGAGGCCATGTAGGAGTACATGGTGGGTTGTTTCATTGAAGCCGACCTTAAGCACTAAGATCTGTATGTGTGATTTAAGAATCAGCTACTACCATGCATTGGGCCCGAAACCAATGGACCCTCTCGGCTTCTTATTCACCCTAGTTCTCCGTCCAGGAGTTGCAAGTAGTTTCTGGTGTTTGTAGCCTACTGGAGGCCGTGGACAGCGCTGACCGTAGGGGTGGGCTGTGATGCGGTAGGTACGTGGCCGGGTGTACCGAATACCCGTTAGGTATCTCGGGAACCCTGTTCACATCGTTCGGGGCCGTATGGGAAACCTCGGCCGGACTCCCTGCGGATGGAACCTAGATAGGCGATAAACCTGGACTGGAGGCTTAGGTGGTTAGGTAGGTCGTGGCCGACACCCACGTTGGGCTTCCGCTTGAAGGTTGCCGAGTACATGTCGTGTAAACGACGGTAAGTGGTGAGAGCGTGTATGAAGAAGTACACCCCTGCAGGGTTATCATGATCTATTCGAATTGCCGCGTCCGTGGTAAAGGACTACTTGGTTGCCTATACAGTTCATAGACAAGTAAATGGAAACTACTAAAAGCCTCAAGATAAGTGTGAGTGCCGAGGATGGCTCTTCCGTCGGAAGACGGAGGTGGATCCTCGGTAGTGTATTGAATTGGTGAGTAGTGGACTCGTGTACGCAAAACCATTTCAAGCTGGAGTCTCGTAGGTTAGCCTAGCCAAGAGTCAAAGCTGGCTTGCTGCAATAACTCCACCAACCCTTCTTGATAATATGCATGTATGTAGGATCTGATGTAAGTCTTGCTGAGTACCTTTGTACTCATGTTGCTATAATTTACATTTTTACAGAAGACGCTGCAACCCCTTCTGATGGGTTCTACGTAGACGTTGACATCAATGAGTAGGCTAAGGCCCAGGTGGTGGTCCTGAGCTTGTGAAGGACCACGTAGTATAGCTAGGCTTTCCAAGCCTCTTTTATTTTACTAGTTGTCTGTACCCAGACAAGCTACTTCCGCTGCTGGTTTGTATGACTGTATGACTTGAATGCTGGGTCGTGCGACCCGTACCTTTGTGTATGTTATGTATGGCTCTCTGAGCCTTAAATAAAGTACTTGTGTCATAGAGTCATGTTGTGATGCCTTGTTGTGTTTGCACATATCGAGCATATTGTGTGTATGATTGAAATGCTTGGTATGTGTGGGATCTGACTATCTAGTTGTTTATCTTTAGTAGCCTCTCTTACCGGGAAATGTCTCCTAGTGTTACCGCTGAGCCATGGTAGCTTGCTACTGCTCTGGAACACTTAGGCTGGCCGGCATGTGTCCTTCTTCGTTCCTGTGTCTGTCCCTTCGGGGAAATGTCACGCATTGAGTACCGGAGTCCTGTTAGCCCGCTACAGCCCGGTTTACCGGAGTCCTGCTAGCCCAGTGCTACAGCCCGGACCCACTTGCTGATGACCGACACGTTCGTTGCTGGGTCATGGATGCCTGTCCCTGTAAGCCTGTGCCACTTTGGGTTTACGACTAGTCATGTCAGCCCGGGCTCTTTATCATATGGATGCTAGCGACACTATCATATACGTGAGCCAAAAGGCGCAAACGATCCCGGGCAAAGGTAAGGCGACACCCGTGGGGATACCGTGCGTGAGGCCGCAAAGTGATATGAGGTGTTACAAGCTAGATCGATGTGACATCGAGTCGGGGTCCTGACAGCGTTGGCATCAGAGCCGGACTGCCTGTAGGTTCTCCAAGCCAAACTGGTCGATGTTGAGTCTAGAAATTCTTTAGTTATATGTAGGGGAATTGTTTGTGGGTGGAACGTAAGGCTCTTTTTACTCCTTTATCTTATGACATTTTGATCTGAGTCAGTCTATCCTTCCACCGGGGGTTAAGGAATTAGGATCTATTCTCTCTATCAGGATCACGTGTTACTAATCAGTAGTACCTTATAGGTTTGATGGATACAATCCTAGTTCAGTTCTACTACCACATTATGTTGCTAGGATGGACTCAGAACGTGATATGATGATGTTGAGTGTGTATGAAATCCTTTGTCAAATGTCTCAAATCCTTCTTGAGCATTTACAGCTGTTATGCTGCCGGAATTTTGCTAGAAATTCTAATGCCTTTGCATTATGATTGTGTTTTCAGATGGCCACTCGCGACCTCAATCAAGTGGTTCGCCTGACTCGATGCCTAGATGTACCCGGTCATACCGCCATGTTGGTCAGGGTAATGACTGAGGCTGGATACCGTTGGTATCCTGAGTACACGGCCGAAGAGCAATTCCGAGACTTTAATCAAAGCCAGTATCTCTGCACTGTCAGGATATTTCCGTCTTATCCTGGGTCCACCGAGCCCCTTCACTGCTCCTATGGACTCGGGGTTACTATTGAGATGGCTGTGCAGGACGCCGCCTACTCTATGATGACCATCATGCGAGTGAGGTCTGGTCTATTTCGGGACTCTGATTTCCGGTATATGCCAGGATCACTTCCGGGAGCACAAGGGTATCTCCAGGCTATCTATGCTGACCCCACTCAGGAGGATTCACGGACTCGCACTACTGCTGAGATGCTCGAGGATAAGGACCGTGAAAATCGGGCCTTGAGGTTAGAGCTCTTCAATACCCGTGCTGACCATTGGGCCACATTGACTCGGTTTGCACCGGCGGTGCAAGCTGGATATTCGGATATGCGCGATCTCTATCCTGTGAGATCTGCTCTGCCAGACGTGATGGGTTGGCGTGATGTAGGAGGCATCACCCCACCTTGCAGTCCCCGCAGGCCACCGTCTGTTGGTCCAAGACCTCATCCTAGTCCCTATGGTCCACAAGCTCCGCGAGATCGTCTGTTTCCGGATGATCATGTTGAGCTTCCAGGCTATGGAGGTGACTTCTACGAGGACTACTACGGATCGGTCTGAGTTAGTAGTAGTATCACTAATTCGTGTTAGCTGTGTCGTCTATCGTCCTGCGTGACTCGTGGGATATGACCTAGTTTGTATCGCCTTCCGGAGGTGTAGAAAAATAATGTATAGGAGCTTGGAATGCCTCCGATGAGATGTAATTCTCTTTTCACCATAATAGTACCTTGTTTGGTCTTGTACTAAACCCTGTATGGTGTGTATGACGATGGAATAAAGAAGCAGTTTCTGTATCTACCATGTCATACGGATGATCATCTTGCATTCCGAGTTATTCCTTACATTCTGTATCCTATGTCGGAATTTTATCATCCTGACTAAATCATTGTCTTGTTTACCTAGGATGGTCAACACGCGCACTAACCCTGCTCCTCAAGAGCAGGCCGAAGGCAGTGATGTCAGGAATGCAAATCTGCCTCATCCTCCTTCCCTAGCCGAGGTTATGATGGAAGCCGAAAGAAACAAGCGGGAGACCAACCGTTTGTTGGAGCGTATTGAACAGAACACGGCACACCATCAGAGGACTAACGTGGTGTCACTCAGTGATTTCATCAAGTTACATCCACCCACGTTCCACCACTCCGTCGAGCCTCTCGACGCTGATGACTGGCTTCGCAGTATTTCTCACAAACTGCGTTCCACGCTGGTAGCGGAGGCTGACAAGGTCACCTTTGCTGCATATCATCTTGAAGGCCCCGCCGGTCTATGGTGGGAGAATTATGGAGCTATGCGCCCAGCGGGCCATGTCACTACTTGGGCTGAATTCAGCGAGGCTTTCTGTGAACATCACATTCCGGAGGGTCTCATGGACCGTAAACGTGAGGAATTTTGCAGTTTCACTCAGGGCCGACTCTCCGTGGATGCTTACAGCAGGGAGTTCGATAACCTCGCACGATATGCAACTGAGGAAGTTTCTACTGATGCCAAGAAGCAAGCAAGGTTCCGTAAGGGGCTTAGTCCTGAGCTTCGCCGCGACCTCTGTCTGCATGAGTGCACATCTTTTCAGAAACTTGTTAACAAGGCCATCAGTGCTGAAACTGGTCAGACTGATTATGATGCAACACGCAAGCATGGCCGTGACATGGGTTCCTCATCCGGTGCTGGTCCTCAGAAGCGCCGCGTGTGGGTGCCCAACACCGCCCTGCCACCCAGGTTCACACCGAGGCCATCTTTCCAGGCGCCTCGCCCTGTTCAACAGTCTGCACTAGCCAAGCCCTATGGGGGTCCAACCAACAATGCTCCCCCACGTACCAATTCCGTGACTTGTTTCAAGTGTGGGGAATCTGGCCACTATATGCGTGAGTGTCCCCAGACCAACCCCAACCAATCTGCTAAAGCTGTTGGCCGTGGCAAGCCGACAGGGAAAGTGTTCCACGCCAAGCCGGCCACCGCTACACGTGGCCGTGTCAACTGTATCTCTGCCGAAGAAGCTCAAGAGGATCCCAACGTCGTTCTCGGTACGCTCCTTGTTAATTGCCATCCGACATCTGTTCTTTTTGATACAGGAGCCTCTCATTCATTTATATCCGAGAACTATGCTCGTTTGCATAACACCGCATTCTGTGACATGCCATCCACTATGGAAATTTCTACTCTTGGTTCTAGATGGCAGACCTCCAGGGTAAGTTATGGAAATGAAATCCAAGTCGACAGACTTGTTTTCCTTGCATCTTTGATAGCTCTCAAATTTTCAGATATTAATATCATTTTGGGTATGGACTGGATGTCAGCTCATCATGCCAAAATTGATTGCTTCTCTAGGACTGTTCAACTCACTCATCCTTCGGGCAAGATAGTCAATGTCTTGACCCGATTAGCCAAGCGACAATTATATTCTCTTAACGCCAGCCCTTTGCCAAACCTTGAGGACGTTCCGGTAGTCCGTGACTTCCCGGATGTCTTCCCAAAGGAATTGCCAGGTGTTCCACCTGACAGGGATGTTGAGTTCGTAATAGACCTCATTCCAGGAACCGTTCCGATTGCTAGAAGACCCTATAAGATGGCACCACTAGAACTAGCCGAGCTTAAGAAACAACTCGATGAGTCCTTGAAAAAGGGTTTCATCCGACCTAGTTCATCTCCGTGGGCTTGCCCCGTCCTCTTCGTCAAGAAGAAGGATGGTACGGACCGGATGGTTGTAGATTATCAACCTGTCAATTTGGTCACAATCAAGAACAAAAATCCGCTCCCCAGGATCAACGACCTGTATGATCAGCTCGCTGGATCCTCAATCTTCTCCAAAATGGATTTGAGGTTGGGCTACCATCAAATCAAAATCAGAAACGGGGACATTCCTAAAACGGCCTTTGTTACTCGTTATGGCCAATACGAGTACACCGTCATGTCCTTCGGTTTAACCAACGCTCCAGCCACCTTTTCTCGGTTAATGAACTCAATCTTCATGGAGTATTTGGATAAATTCGTCGTAGTTTATCTCGATGATATACTCATCTACTCCAAGAACGAGGAAGAACATGCCGAACATCTAAGGCTAGTGTTGAAGAAACTTCGAGAGCATCGCCTTTATGCCAAATTTTCTAAATGTGAATTCTGGTTATCGGAAGTGACCTATCTGGGTCATGTAATATCTGGTAAAGGTATTGCTGTTAACCCTGAGCGAGTTCAAGCCGTCCTTAATTGGACTCCACCTGAATCGGTCAAGCAAGTTCGGAGTTTTCTAGGCTTAGCGAGTTATTGCCGTCGCTTTGTCGAAAACTTCTCCAAAGTTGCTAAACCTCTAACCGAACTCCTTAAGAAGGATAAAAAGTTTGAATGGACTCCACAATGTGAGCACAGCTTTCAGGAACTGAAAAGACGCCTGACTTCTGCTCCCGTTCTGGTACCGCCAGACTTCTCCAAGGACTTTGTTATCTACTGCGACGCCTCGCGACAAGGACTAGGCTGTATTCTCATGCAAGATCGACATGTAATTGCTTACGCCTCACGGCAATTGCACCCACATGAGGAGAATTATCCTACTCATGATCTAGAGCTTGCAGCCGTAGTCTATGCACTTAAGACCTGGCGACATTACCTCCTCGGTAACCGTTGCGAAATATTCACTGATCACCAAAGCCTGAAGTACATTTTCACCCAACCGGATTTGAATCTCAGGCAAAGATGTTGGGTTGAGTTGATCACAGATTTCGACTTAGGAATAACTTACACCCCAGGGAAAGCCAACGTCATGGCTGATGCGCTAAGTCGTAAATCTTATTGTAACAACCTAATGTTACAACAAAGTCAACCGCTTCTCCATGAGGAATTTCGGAAGCTTAACCTTCACATTGTTCCTCAAGGTTTTCTTTCCACCTTGGTGGCGAAACCTACCCTTACGGACCAGATCGTCAAAGCACAGAAGGTAGATCCGGGAATCTCGCACATCAAGAGAAACATCAAGAAAGGAATTGCGAATTGTTTCTCCATTAATGATCAAGGGGTCGTATACTTCGGGAATCGACTAGTGGTTCCCAAAGTGCGAAACCTGAGGCGATTGATCCTTAAGGAGGCTCATGAATCTCCTCTCACCATTCATCCCGGTAGTACTAAGATGTATCAGGACCTACGCCAGAGGTTCTGGTGGACTAGGATGAAGAGAGAAATTGCTCAGTATATTGCTAATTGTGACGTTTGTCGTCGTGTAAAAGTAGAGCATCAACGGCCTGCTGGCACCCTTCAACCCTTAGCTATTCCTGAATGGAAATGGGATAAAATTGGTATGGATTTCATTACCGGTTTTCCCAGGACCAAGAGAGGGAATAATGCTATCTTCGTCGTTGTCGATCGTCTTTCCAAAGTAGCCCATTTCCTAGCTGTTCGTGAGAGTATAACCGCTAGTCAATTGGCAGACTTATACATCTCCCGGATAGTGTCTCTCCATGGTGTCCCTTTGGAAATTAACTCGGATCGAGGAAGTATTTTCACCTCTCGATTTTGGGAAAGTTTCCAAAATGCTATGGGAACCCGCCTTTCCTTTAGCACCGCTTTTCACCCTCAATCGAGTGGTCAAGTAGAACGCGTCAACCAGATTCTAGAAGACATGCTTCGAGCCTCTGTTATCTCTTTCGGAATGGAGTGGGAGAAATGCCTTCCATTTGCCGAATTTGCTTACAACAACAACTATCAATCTAGCTTGGGTAAAGCCCCTTTTGAAGTTCTCTATGGACGACGGTGTCGAACACCCCTTAACTGGTCAAAGACCGGGGAAAGACAATTCTTTGGCCCGGATATGATTCAGGAAGCAGAAGAGCAAGTTCGCATCATTCGTGAAAAGTTGAAAACAGCCCAATCTCGTCAAAAGAGTCAATATGACCGAAAACATAAGGCTATGACTTTCGAGGTTGACGAGAAGGCTTACCTTCGGGTTAACCCTCTGAAGGGAACCCATCGTTTCGGTATCAAAGGCAAATTGGCTCCTCGTTACATTGGACCTTTTCGCATTCTCGCTAAACGAGGAGAAGTTGCCTACTAGTTGGAACTACCTCCGCACCTCTCCAGAGTCCACGATGTCTTCCACGTTTCTTAATCAGGCGTTGCTTTTCGGATCCTATCCGTGGAGTGGACCACGAAACGCTTGATCTCCAAGATAATCTTACATATCGA
Organism: Triticum dicoccoides; assembly: GCF_002162155.2. Classification (NCBI taxonomy): domain Eukaryota; kingdom Viridiplantae; phylum Streptophyta; class Magnoliopsida; order Poales; family Poaceae; genus Triticum; species Triticum dicoccoides. The sequence goes on from NC_041386.1 coordinate 431,744,869, forward strand.
GAGTACCCCATTCGTATCCTCGACCAGGCCGAGCATACCACTCGACGTCATAATATCAAGTTTCTCAAAGTACAATGGTCGCACCATTCTGAGGATGAAGCAACTTGGGAAAGGGAGGATCGTCTTCGACTTGAGTATCCCGCCTTCTTTCCGGAGGAACCCAAATCTCGGGACGAGATTCTTTTGAGTGGGGGTGAGTTGTCACATCCTAGTTAGCCATGCATTAGAGTGTTGCATCATGTTTACTCTTTCATCAGAAACCTGAAATGGGGATGACAGAACCCCCAGTCCCCTCTGAAACCAATTAGGGTTTACTAAAAACTTTTTCAATGAACCTGAAATGCCCTTCTAAAATGCCCATCATTTTTGTCTTGGTTCATAACCTCTGCCAAAAGTGATGCACATTTTCCTAGGCCATCTTAGCGTTTTTGAATTAAATCATAAATATTTGAATTTGGGCATTTAAAATTATATAAAATATTTAAATGCTCAAATATCTCCAAACTAAAATGTTTCATGTTGGAAATAATCCAACTATGGACCAGGAGTAGTTTGGTGATTTTAGGAGTTGCTTAAGTATTTTATTTAATTCAACAAAGTTGCAGAAGTATTAAAAAACAGAAAACAGAAAAAAAATGGAAAAACTTACCTGGCGCCCAGCACCCGGCCCACCTGCCGGCCCAGCCCAGCGCCGCTCCAGCGAGCTGCTTGCCGGCCAGGCAGGCAGGCAGGTGCCCGACGGCGACCGCAGCGTGCGCCACGCACCTGCTCGCCTCCTCGCCGCTCCCCTCGCCCGGTGACGTCGTGGATCGGCCTCCCTCGCTCCCCCGAACCCCCCAGACAACCCCTCTCCTCTCCAGCTCCTCCCCCTCGTGCTCCCCCGCCATGGCCGACGCCACCATCGCCGTGCCTTCGTCGTAGCCGTGCTCCCCGCCACCCGTGCGTCCTCTCATCGTGTCCAGGAGCTCCGCCGCTGTCCACTCATCGAGCAAGCCGAGCCCCGAGCGCTCGCAACGCCCGAGTCCACCGCAACGACCTCGCCCGAACCGCCATCGCCGGAGATCCCCTTCAACGTCGTCGTCGCTCCGGTCCATCTCCGGCCACACCAAGGGCTTCGTCGCACTCACTGTGAGCTTAGCCATCTCCCCCTCCCTTCCGTTCTTGCTCCCGAGCCGTGTAGCGACCTCCCGGAGCTCAACCGCACCCACCGCCGTGGAGCTCGTCGCCGACGTGCTCCCGGTCATCCTCCGGCCACTCCACGGTGTCCATCATACTCACCGTGTCACTTAGCACCTAGCTAGCCACTCCCCGAGCCTCACTGACCCCTTAGCGTCAAGTTCGTCTTCGGCCGAACCCCGGTGGCCGCCAAAGTCGTCGCCGGCGCCAACTCCGGCCACCCCGACCCCAACAGACTCCACCAAGAGCTGCGGCTCGTCCTCAGCTCCACTCCGGTGGTCTCCGCGACCCATTTGGTGGCCGAAACGGCCAAAACCACTTCCGCCGCCGCGTCGGGCTCGCCGGCGGCTAAACGCCGGTGCAGCCGACCCGGGTTTGACCACGGGTGGGCCCTGGTTGACTCCCCTGAGTCAATGACAGGTGGGGCCCAGCCCTGTTAATTAAACAGGTTTAGTTTTAATTAAACTTTAATTAATTTAATCACCCTGACACGCGGGACCCACTGTCAGGTTTGACCCGGACGTGTTCCGTTGACCTGCTGACGTCACACTGACGTCAGGCTGATGCAATAATTGGTTTTCTGGAATTAATCTAATATAGGAAATTCCAGAATATAGTTTAAACTTCAAAAATTCATAACTTTTATTCTGTAACTCCAAATCAGACAAATTATATATGAAAAATGATCAGAAAAATCCAATCTACCCATCTATACTATTTTCATGCATGATTAAACAAGTTAACCTGATGTTTAAAGCAGAACAAGGAAAAGCACTTTAAAAGGCCATGTTTGAGTTTGAAATTTGAATCTTTGATTCAAATTGGTTCAAACCCTTCTGGTCTTAGTTGCATTAGCCCAACACACTCATATTGCTATGTTTCATGCATGCATCATATTGTTGCACATTGTTTGGTGATGGTTGTGTATCGGTGTTCTTTGCGGCAGGTTCTGCCACCGAGGAGTATCGTGATTACCCTAACGAAGAACCGTATCAGTGCATCGAACCATCAGGCAAGCAACCAACCATTTGATCATATCGATACAATCCCATGTTCTCGCTCCTGCTCTCTTTTACTGCATTAAGACAACGCGTTTCAAACTGCTGTGTGCTACGGTAGTTGAACCCACTTCCTCTGCATGACCTGTCATTGCCACAGTAACTAGATGAAACCCACTAGCATGTGTAGGAATTGATTGAGCCATATGTATGTGTTGTTCCTACCTTGCTATGCCTGCTATGCTTAGAGTCGTGTCAGGTCTGGTTCATCTGGGTGATGGGCTAGAGTGAAATGATTATGTCGGTAATGAGAGTGGTGTGGTGAACACGATTTGGTAAAGGTATCGATGAGAGGCCATGTAGGAGTACATGGTGGGTTGTTTCATTGAAGCCGACCTTAAGCACTGAGATCTGTATGTGTGATTTAAGAATCAGCTACTACCATGCATTGGGCCTGAAACCAATGGACCCTCTCAGCTTCTTATTCACCCTAGTTCTCCGTCCAGGAGTTGCAAGTAGTTTCTGGTGTTTGTAGCCTACTGGAGGCAGTGGACATCGCTGACCGTAGGGGTGGGCTGTGATGCGGTAGGTACGTGGCCGGGTGTACCGAATACCCGTTAGGTATCTCGGGAACCCTGTTCACATTGTTCGGGGCCGTATGGGAAACCTCGGCCGGACTCCCTGCGGATGGAACCTGGATAGGCGATAAACCTGGACTGGAGACTTAGGTGGTTAGGTAGGTCGTGGCCGACACCCACGTTGGGCTTCCGCTTGAAGGTTGCCGAGTACATGTCGTGTAAACGACGGTAAGTGGTGAGAGCGTGTATGAAGAAGTACACCCCTGCAGGGTTATCATGATCTATTCGAGTAGCCGCGTCCGCGGTAAAGGACTACTTGGTTGCCTATACAGTTCATAGACAAGTAAATGGAAACTACTAAAAGCCTCAAGATAAGTGTGAGTGCCGAGGATGGCTCTTCCGTAGGAAGACGGAGCTGGATCCTCGGTAGTGTATTGAATTGGTGAGTAGTGGACTCGTGTACGCAAAACCATTTCAAGCTGGAGTCTCGTAGGTTAGCCTAGCTAAGAGTCAAAGCTGGCTTGCTGCAATAACTCCACCAACCCTTCTTGATAATATGCATGTATGTAGGATCTGATGTAAGTCTTGCTGAGTACCTTTGTACTCATGTTGCTATAATTTACATTTTTACAGAAGACGCTGCAACCCCTTCTGATGGGTTCTACGTAGACGTTGACATCAATGAGTAGGCTAAGGCCCAGGTGGTGGTCCTGAGCTTGTGAAGGACCACGTAGTATAGCTAGGCTTTCCAAGCCTCTTTTATTTTACTAGTTGTCTGTACCCAGACAAGCTACTTCCGCTGCTGGTTTGTCTGACTGTATGACTTGAATGCTGGGTCGTGCGACCCGTACCTTTGTGTATGTTATGTATGGCTCTCTGAGCCTTAAATAAAGTACTTGTGTCATAGAGTCATGTTGTGATGCCTTGTTGTGTTTGCACATATCGAGCATATTGTGTGTATGATTGAAATGCTTGGTATGTGTGGGATCTGACTATCTAGTTGTTTATCTTTAGTAGCCTCTCTTACCGGGAAATGTCTCCTAGTGTTACCGCTGAGCCATGGTAGCTTGCTACTGCTCTGGAACACTTAGGCTGGCCAGCATGTGTCCTTCTTCGTTCCTGTGTCTGTCCCTTCGGGGAAATGTCACGCATTGAGTACCGGAGTCCTGTTAGCCCGCTACAGCCCGGTTTACCGGAGTCCTGCTAGCCCAGTGCTACAGCCTGGGCCCACTTGCTGATGACCGACACGTTCGTTGCTGGGTCATGGATGCCTGTCCCTGTAAGCCTGTGCCACTTTGGGTTTACGACTAGTCATGTCAGCCCGGGCTCTTTATCATATGGATGCTAGCGACACTATCATATACGTGAGCCAAAAGGCGCAAACGGTCCCGGGCAAAGGTAAGGCGACACCCGTGGGGATACCGTGCGTGAGGCTGCAAAGTGATATGAGGTGTTACAAGCTAGATCGATGTGACATCGAGTCGGGGTCCTGACAAGGAAACGGACGATCTGCTGCGCCCATGCTGAAGCTTGCGGCTCGACAACAAGGGCTAAAGGCATATCTGTTGCTGTGGGAACATCCGCTTCTACGGCAAGAACCTGCGGTTCGGCCGGAGCGTGATATTCCCCGGCAAGCTTGCCGGAGCAAAACTTGTCGGGAGCGTTTGCTTCAACGGAACAAACCAAGAGGTTCGCCGGAGCAGACTGCTCCTCAGCACTCTTGGCGTCGATCTTGGGGACCTTCTTGGCGGCGGCTTCGGGAAGCTCTGCCGGAAAGTAGTCACCAGAAACCAACTTCCTCTTCTTATTTTGTCCAGTTGATGGTATCCTGAGTATGCATCAAGAAATGAAAGCAAATCACATCCAGCTGTGGAGTCAACAATCTGGTCAATGCGCGGCAAGGGAAATGGATCTTTGGGACAAGCTTTATTGACATCAGTGAAGTCTATAGAAAGCCTCCATTTCCCGTTCGCCTTGTGCACGACTACAGGATTGGCCAACCACGTGGGATGGAGCACTCCTCTGACAAGGCCTGCTGCTTCCAATTTCCTGATCTCTTCTGCAATGAACTCTTGGCGCTCCACTGCCTGCTTCCTGACTCTCTACTTGACGGGCCGCGCATGAGGACAGACGGCAAGGTGGTGCTCGATTACTTTCCTGGGAACACCGGGGATATCAGACGGTTGCCATGCAAACATGTCGACATTCACCCGCAGGAAAGCAACGAGTGCGCTTTCCTATTTGGGGTCAAGCGTGGCACTGATGGTGAAGGTACCACCAGTGCCGTCCTCCTTGGCGGACACCTTCTTGGTCTCGGGTGGAGCTGCCATCGTCTTCTTGCACTTGCCGGTGGAGCTCGATGGTGCGTCCTCGACGGTAGCGCAGCACTCCGAAGAGGTGCGCTTGCCGGAGTAGGCATCGGAGCTCTTGCCGGACTTGGCCTTCTTCTTCCCTCCGGGAGCTTCAGCGGCAAGTGTGTTGTGATCAGCTGCGGCTGCTGCTTCCTGGTAGATCTTGTCGGCGCAGATAAGGGCATCCTTCTTGTCGCCGGGGACAGAGATGACACTTATCGGGCCTGGCATCCTGAGCATGTTGTATGCATAGTGAGAGGCTGCCATAAACTTGGCGAGCGCTGGACGGCCAAGGATCCCATTGTAGGGCAATGGAAAATTGGCAACGTCAAATGTGACCCTCTCAGTTCTGAAATTCAGCTCCCTGCCAAATGTGACCGGTAGCGTGATCTTCCCCTTCGGCTTGCTCCTTCCCAGGTTGATTCCTTGGAATGTGCCGGTCTCTTCGAGCTCGCTGTCAGGGATCTGGAGTTTCTGAAGGACCGCGGAGGAGATCAGATTCAAGCCGGCCCCGCCGTCAACTAGCATCTTCATGACCTTGAGGTTGCGGATAGTTGGTGAAACCAACATCGGCAAGCACCCGACCGCAGTTACGCGATCAGGGTGATCCTCAATGTCGAAGATGATAGGCGTGCTGGACCATTTTAGAGGCTTGCGTGACTCTACGGATGGTTCCGCTGCATTAACCTCCCGCATCCACTGCTTGAGTTGGCGGTGCGAAGTATGCAGAGAAGCACCACCGTCAACGCACAGGACCTCTGTAGCTCTCTGAAATTCCTGCTCATCGGCCTCATCATCATCCACGTCTTCGTCATCGTCGTCGTCTTCATCCTTGTCGTGGCCACAGGGAGGCCTATCTCCTTGCCGCTGCTTGGCCTTGCCGCGGCGTCCTCCCCGGTCGGGGCGTTTCTTGCCAGCTCCTCCAGCACCTTCCTGGGCCTTCTCCTTGTCGCGTCGCTCGTATTCAGCTTTTTGCAGCTCAACGAGCTGCTCAACCTTCTTGCAACTCTGGAGATCGTGGCCCTTGGTGCGGTGGATCTTGCAATACTGCTTGCCGGAGCCGTCCAGCTTGTCGGCGGCAGCCACAGGCTGGGCCTCCTTGCTGGAGCCACCATCCTTAGTTTCCTTGGCGCCACCTCCGTTGCCGGTCTGCTCGACAGCTAGCACTTCCTTGCCCTTTTTCCTTCTGTTGTTCCGCCGCCGGCCTTTCCTTGTAGGGGCGGCATCCTCACTGTCGGATCCTCCTGCTCCTGTACTCTCTCCGGGGAGCCTCCTCCCCTCTTCAGCGCGCGCACACTTGTCGGCCAGGGCGTAAAGCTCGCTGACGTCTCTGATCTTACACATCGCCATCTCCTCCCTCATCCTTCGGTTTCGCACGTTCTGATGGAACACGCTGATGATCGCGGCGGGGTGGACGTCTGGGATGTTGTGCTGTACATGGCTGAATCTCTGAATGTACTTGCGCAGTGGCTCTCCTTCCTTCTGGGCGAGCAGATGAAGATCGCTCTCTTGGCCATGTGGCTTGTGGCCGCCTGTAAAGGCGCCGACAAACTGATGGCATAAATCTGCCCAAGAGGAGATGGAATTGTCCGGCAAGTGCCTGAGCCAGGACCTGACGTTGGGATTGAGTACCAGCGGGAAGTAGTTGGCAAGGATCTTGTCGTCCCGTCCCCCGGCAGCCTGCACCGCGATGGTGTAGATGCTGAGAAACTCCGATGGATGCGTCTTGCCGTCGTACTTCTCTGGTACGTCTGGTTTGAAATTCTTTGTGCTGGGCCACTGGACTTGCCGCAGCTCACGGGTGAACGCAGGACAACCTACCGCGTACGGCAGATCGCCTGATTCCCCTGGCACATGCATGTCAACAGAGGGCCCAGCGCGCTTGTCGGATTGACGTCGCGCTTCTCTTCGGTGCTCGATGCGGGTTCGAGCGTCTTCTTGTTGTCGTTCATGGAGAACTTGGCGCTGGTCGCGACGAGCTCGTGGGTCCGACGACGCGGTGGAGCCGCTGTCGGGGTGGGCCCGGTGAGTCGGCGATTTTGGCCTTCATAGTGGAGAGTGCATGGAAGTCGCACCTCCCCCGGTCTTGTTGCCATCGGCTCGCGTCCGGCTGTCCTGCCGCGGCAGCGAGGTGCTTGGTTATCGCGCAGTGTCGCCGTTGGCGAAGCTGATGAGGCTCTGGATAGTGGCCCTCCATTCGTCGGTCTTGTCCGCCGTCGGAGGATAATCTAAGAGCAGTTGAGCTCGCGCCAAGGCTTCTGCTAGAGTGGTGGGCGGCGGAGGTGAACGGTGCGAGGAGCGGGGCGTGCTCGGACTCCTAACCACGTTAGAAGGAGCAGTGCCCCGTCCAGGCGACCGTACTTCGCTCGAGCCAGCATGTTGACGTGCATGTTGGTCTTGAGCGCCACGAGAACCACCAGCTTGATCTTGGCCCAGCGGACGTATGGCGCTGCGAACGCCATGACGCTGCTAGTCCCGCGCCTCCTGAGAGGGGCGCGGTGCGCGCATGGACGCCGAGGTCTGTGCCGCCTTGTCCTTGGACTTTGCCGCACTGAGAGCTCCCTCGTCGACGCCCATTCTTCCGCCGGCGTCCACTCCACCACCCGCTTGCTCCGGAGGCGGTGAAAGCGACGCAGACGGAACAGCTGCCTCCGAATCCTTCTTCTTCGGTGGCATGTCGATGAAGACGATGAAGATTTAGCTCGCGTGCACGCCGGATCGGGTTCGCACAAGTCTTGCCGCTGTTGCATGTAATCCTTTGTACAAAGCCGGGCGCAGACCCCGTGCACCAGTAAAGTTCATGTGCCCCGCACATCTTGTCAGTTTTTTTATGCTATAATCCTTTTTTGCATATGTTATCTGACAATTTGTGCAGCACCAGACCCCGGTAAGCAATAACGAGCCCAAGGCTCCATATCATTACTTTATTTCTCTGTTTCTTTCTCAAAAGAAGGAAGGTTCCCTCGCCCACAAGGTTTACCGGGGGGGGGGGAGGAGAAGATAATGGTGTGGACCAGGCCGTTCAAGAAAGTTTCTCCTTGCCGGGAAGCAGACGACAGAAAAGCTAAGTTGCTAAAGCTTGAGCAATCAGTTTTTTAAGTTTTTGAGTTATTTTCCTTGAACGACCGTGCTTTGTATGGAAAACCTGGCGCGCCAAAGATGTCGGGGAAGCTGATCCACCAACACCTATGGGGACCGGGCCCCTTTCGGTTCGGAGGGTGGCGGAGGCTGCACAAAGAGCGGATCGAGGCGGTACACGCGAGCGGTTTTTACCCAGCTTCGGGCCGCACGGATGCGTAAAACCCTACTGCTGCTTGTTTGTGTGTGTTGAATTCTTGCTCAGGAGCGATGGACGCTGCCAGACCGAGCGTGAGAGTGTTCCTGGTGTTTCGAATGAGCTGAACCCCTTCTACATTGCGCCTGGGCCTCCTTTTATACTTTCAAGGGGTCACCGACAGGTGGCAACATAGACTAGAAGGGTAAAAATGGAAAAGGATGCGGTAGGTGCAGCTACCGCTACTGTGGATACAGTGCACCCTACCTAACTCTGATGCCAGGGGACAAGGTCATTGAATGCTCGTCTGAGTTGCCTAAACAGTGCAAAAAGTGACCGTTAGGAGCGCCACCGTTCGCCACGATGGCCTCCTCTTCACCTCCGCTTGCCACCGCGCACCCCTAGCTGCGCGGCCTCCTGCCACGTGTGCTTGGGAGAGTCCTAGAGCGACACGTTAGCAGGTGTGCTGGAGCGCGGGCATGAAGTGGGGGTTTCCCGCGGCAAGGTCCTTGCCGCGGTCGTCGTCTTGTCGTGTTTGGGAGCTTGTTGCTCACCGGGCCTTGCCGGGACGCAGGGCGCGTCGCGGCAAGCTTTCTTGGTATGCCTTGAGTGGCCTTCCCGGCAAGCTCCTCTTGCCGAGGTCTTGTCTCTTCCTGGCAAGATCCTCTTGCCGGGGCCTGGGTTGGCCTTCCCGGCAAGCTCCTCTTGCCGGGGCCTTGGTTGGCCTTCCCGGCAAGCTCCTCTTGCCGGGGCCTTGGTTTGAGTACTTTGTTCTTGAATGGTCTTCAAGGGAACCACGGAGGGTCTTGGCGGTCACCCGGCAAGCCTTGCCGCAGGATGCTGCGACCGCCCGTGCACAAGTTCGGGGTACTAGGGTACCCCTACTCTAGTACACCGACACATTGTCTGTCTGGTCACGAATGTGTACATACATACTAGTCGATTCATGTCTCTACAAGGATGAACCGTGGCCGAGTAAGTAGTGGCACATGTCGTAGTAGATCCCCCGGCGTAGCAGTTCATGCAGTCCCATCTAAGTCATGTACACGTACGTACAACCACACAGGGCAAAAATACGGCCACATATGTACATACGGGCGGGGCTCGAACGCGTACTCGTGCATACGTACGGCAAGGGCTCATGTACATGGAGAGGCAACGGATGGCAGCAATGGCGTCCTGTTCATCGGCAGCCAACCGGCCGGGTCGGAATGGAGGAAACAGCGTTGGGCTCATCGAGAGGCAAACCACTGTGTCAGAATGTGTCCCATTCAACGAGAGCCAACCGGCTTCGACATAATAGGCAAAACAGGGTCTGGGGTACCGCGGAATGGAGGAAACAACCTTCTGTTCGACCGCATACGGTCGAAACGGGGTCCAGTTCATCGGGAAGGGTCTGGTGTACCGCAACATGGAGGAAATGGACTTCTGTTCGAGTGCCTACGGTTGAAACAGGGTCATGTTGATCGGGGGGTCTAGCATACCGCAACACGGAGGAAACAGACTTCTGTTCGAGTGCCTACGGTCGAAACGGGTTATGTTCATCGGGAGGGGTGTCGCATACCGCTAAACGGGACTCCACGGGCTACTGTTCATCCACTGTCTACTACCCCACTCCAGCCTCCACAAACTACTGTCTGTCCATCGTCGACTTCCTCCATCCTCCACCTACTACGGTTCATGATCGCGACTTCCTCCTGCGTCCACTAGGTACTGTTTATCCACGGGGTACTATTCATCCAGCCTCCACCGGCTACTGTCTATCCAGCCTCCATGGGGTACTGTTCATCCACCCCCAACTGGCTGGGGTGTGGTGGCCTCCTTGGGGTCCTGGTCATCCAGCGACAACGGCCATCTACCACAAGGTCATGTTCATCCAACCCCCACCGGGAACTCTTCATCCACAACCACCCAACCGGCTCGACTCACCACTTCTTAACTTGTTCTACGTACTGCGCGCACGATAGCAATGTTCGTTGTTCATCGAGATGCAACCCAACACCGGCTGGCTACGTCTCGCACGGGGCCTCGATCGACTTCAGTAAGCAGCATCAGCGATCAAATGCTCGGGTTCAGTTAGCAGTAGCAGCGAAGGAATTGCTTGGGTTTAGTCAGTAGCAAATGAGTCGCTCGGGTTCAGTTAGCAGCCAAGGGATCAATCGCTCAGGCTCAGTAATGTAGCTAGTGCGATAGCTCGGGTTCAGTTAGCCAATGCCTCGCACAAACACGCATACTAGAGAGAAATGTGCAAGCCACAGTGCATCACTCGGCCCCGACCACCCACCGTAACTGGGAAGTCCCCAATATATTCCACGCCCTCGCTTCTACCATGATTTTTTTCGTGATGGATGGCCCAAAGAATGTCATGCAGGTGCGTCTTCGGCCCGCCCAGGACGAAAAGCCCATTTTCTATCATGATTTTTTGTCATAGAAGTCGGAGCCCACCACATCTTTCAAGATATGTGTTTTTGTCACAGTTATCACCATAGAAGTGTCGTAAGCATGACAAATTTTTTTCGTTTAGGCCATAATGTCACGGATGTCTCTTTTTTCTAGTGCATAAAGGTGCTCTACATGTATCTCGGAAAGTGTTTGTTTGGTTGTCTAGAGCGAGACTAGGATTTGTCACTCTGTATGATGGAGAGATATCTCTTTGCCCTCTCGGTAATTCAAGATCATGAATAGCTTGGAAGCATGTGACTAATGTGTAGTCAAGGGGGTCTTATATTACAGAATGCGTAACGAGACTTGCTAGTAACGAGATTGAAGTAGGTATGGCGATACCGACAATTGAATCTCAAGCAAGTAACATGTCGCTGGACAAAGAGAATTGTATATGGGATTATCGAAATCCTTGACATAGTGGTTCAAACCGATAAAGATCTTCATTGAATATGTGGGAGTCATTATGGGCATCCAGGTCCCGCTATTGATTATTGATCAGAGAGGTGTCTCGGTCATCTCTGTCGATACATCTCCGTCATATCTATAATTTTTTGTTTGTTTCATGCTAATATTCTACAAATTTCACATACTTTTGGCAACATTTTATATTATTTTTGGGACTAACATATTGATCAAGTGCCCAGTGCCAGTTCATGTTTTTCGCATGTTTTTGTTTCGCAGAAAATCCATATCAAATAAGTCCAAATGGCATAAAATTGTATAGAGTTTTTTTGGAATATATGTGATTTTTAGGAAGAAGAATCAATACAAGATGGTACCCAAGGGCGCCACAAGGCAACAGGGCACGCCCTGGGGGTAGGCTGCACCTTGTTGCCTTTTGACTCCCTCGTAAGTCGGTTGGAGCCCTTCTTTTGCCACAAGAAAGATAATATTGGGGAAAATGTGTTAAAATTAGAGCCTAATCAGAGTAATGGATCTCTAGGAATATAAGTGAAAGTGCTAGTGATCGACTAGAGGGGGGTGAATAGGCGATTTTTATGAAAGTCTTCAAAACATGTAAGTTTCGAAGACAAACGATAGAAATAAACCTATTATCATGCAGCGGAAGGTAGACTACACTAGGCAAACCATAGTCATGTATTCAATGAAGTGAAAGCACAATGACAAATAGCAGCTAGGCAGTAAGGATCAGGTAGGAAGATGTTGAGAAGCCAATCAGTACACGTAATCACTTAGTGAAGTCGAATGGTGATGCATTTGGTACAATGACTTCACAAGAACCAACAGTAAGTAAAGGCAAGGGAAGGATAGAACCAGTGTGCGTGATGAAGACAAAGGTTTGGTAGACCAGTTCCAACTGCTGTGACAGTTGTACATCTGGTTAGGGCGGATAGGTATTTAAACCTGAGGACACTTAGTCCTGAGCACGCAGCTCAGAACACTTAGTCCTCACTGTATTCCCCTTGAGCTAAAGTCACACAGACCTCGCCCAATCACTCTGGTAAGTCTTCAAGGTAAACTTCCAAACCTTCACAGACTTCGTTCACCGGCGATCCACAATGACTCTTGGATGCTCAGAACGCGATGCCTAACCGGCTGGAGGATTCACAGTCCTCACGTGTAATAAGTCTTCAGATCACACAGACAAGAAGACTTAAGTGATGCCTAACACTCTTTGGCTCTGGGTGGTTAGGGCTTTATCCTCTCAAGGAATTCTCTCTCAAAGGCTTCGAGGTGGGTTGCTCTCAAACGATAAAAGTCGTACTTTAACTCTGAGCAGCCAACCGTTTATGGTTGTAGGGGGTGGGCTATTTATAGCCACTAGGCAACCCGACCTGATTTGTCCGAAATGACCCTGGGTCACTAAGGAACTGACACGTGTTCCAACGGTCAGATTTCAAACACACACGGCAACTTTACTTGGGCTACAAGCAAAGCTGACTTGTCCAACTCTGAACAAGATTCACTCTCATAGTCTTCACTCGAAGACATAGGATTTTGGTTAAGCATCACTTCAGTCATTCTGACTGGTTTTCTTGGACCCTACTTAACAGTACGGTGGTTCCTATGACTCAACAAAGAAGAAAAAGAACTATGAAAGATCTAAGTCTTCGCGCTCCATAGTCTTCATGCGATGTCTTCTCTTGTCATAGTCTTCAAGGTGAATGTCTTCACATACCACCTTTGACTTCAATGTCTTCATACATTTTTAGGGGTCATCTCTGGTAGGAAAACCGAATCAATGAGGGACTTCTACTTGTGTTATCCTGCAATTCTCACAAACACATTAGTCCCTCAACTAGGTTTGTCGTCAATACTCCAAAACCAACTAGGGGTGGCACTAGATGCACTTACAATCTCCCCCTTTTTGGTGATTGATGACAAACTAGTTGAAGTTTTCAACGGGGAATATAATATGTGAAATTGTAAAGGATAAGGAATTGTCTTCATAAGTTGCAAGGGCTCCCCCTGAAGATGTGCATATAAGTAATTTGCTTTTGGAATGCAAATGCACATGGCAGGTTGTACTTGTGGAGATTCTCTTCAACTTATGATGACAATTCATCATGCATGAAAAGTATGTGAAGATAATGACATGCATAATGAAAAATGGACGTCTGCAAAATGATCTAAGTGTGGAGTTTATCATCACACATGCGGAATTTATCATCGCATCACAAAATAGCAAATAAGTAGCAGACGACCATCGAGTTTAAGTGTTACAACTCAAAGAACCAAATGTATCAAAATGAGAGTTGTAAACACTAGGCAAAACATAAAGTAACCGCCCATATGGACCCGCTTGAAGACTATCAAACTCATATGCTTCTCCCCCTTTTGTCAGTGAGGACCAAAAAGGTTTGAAGACATAGAGCATCTACTCGTTTCCATGAAGAGTAGGTGAAGTAGCAGGGTCGTCGGTGGTGTTCGGCGGTGCAGAAGAACTTGGGGCAGTGTCGAGGCGTGCAGAAGTAGGGGGCGGTGAAGTGGCATCATCTTCATCCTCGATCACTCTGGCATTCATAGTTGCCGCAGAGGAAGAGAACTCAGAGTCTTCAAGAGATGGAGTTCGTCGCAGCATAGTCCTTCGGGGAGGCGTGGAGTCAAACTTGAAACGTTCAAAGAAGCCATCCTCTTGAAGATCATCCTCAGAACACATAAGCGTCAGCCCTATCCATGTACACCGAAAGGTTTCATGGCAACAAAGGCATTCTTGGTGGCAAGATTGCGAATGCGGTTGACATCCACCAAGAGGCTTTGCATTTGGCGCTTCAACCAGTCATGATGCCTATCCTGTTTCTGATGAAGAGCAACCAGAAGCTCTCGGTCATTGAGAACACGAGATCGCTTCTTGGGTCGTTGGGCAATAGTGCTTTCAGTGGCTTCAGTAAGGGCACGATGAGGTGCATGTGTAGTACCAGCCAGAGGATAAACATGAGTGACTGCTTCAACTCCTTCAATGTTCTGAGTGAAACTTTGATGCTCCGCATTCTGAAGACTAAGAGGCTCCTTGGCAGGCTCTGGATAAATGGCTTCAACGGACATATCCACATCAGGCAGAAAGATCCGATGATTGCGAGCAGATGGCTGATATAAGACAGCTGAGTGGAGTTTAATCAGCCGCATTATCCATGGAGCGTAGAACTTCAAGCCAAAAAGATCAGATCCTGATGTAGCAAGTTGGCGGATGAAGAAGTCTTGTGCATTGAAGCATTTGCCATGAAGAATATAGAATACCAAAGTCTTCATTGCACCTTCCAGCTTTGCATGCGGAGAATGTCCTTTGATGGGCCAGAGAGTTCGCCTTATAATGTGATAGATAGTCCTTGGCAGATACTCAAGGTCTTCAACAAAGAACTCCTTAGGATATGCAGCATCTTGTGGCAAAGGCTTCATCATACTGAGCATCTGACTCATGTTCGGTTCAGGCTTCTGAAAGATGCTCTCCATAGCTTCACTATGAAGCTGACAGCCAGGTTCGTAGAGATCTCGAGGAGTGGGCAGACTAGTGAGCTCAATGATATCAAAGGCTTTGGCTTCATGATGAACATTTCCTGTCATCCACTCAAGGACCCAAGTCTTCGGATCTCTGTTGTAACCACATATGTGAAGTGTGGCATAAAATTGGAGTAGCAACTCTTCGTTCCAGTGCTCTTGGTCGGTGACGAAAGGCAACAATCCAACCTCTTTGAAGCAATCCAGAGCTTCTTCCAAACAGGGCAGACCAGCTATTGCTTCGGTGTCAAGACGCATATGTGGGAGGATGCGACCTTGATTGTACAGAATGCAGGAGTAATAGCTTCGCTGCGGATAGCTCCAGAACCGATCAGAAGATATTCGTTCCCTCGAGTAGGGGTTCTTGGAGCTATTGAAGAAGGTGTTGTCTTCTTTGAAGCCGTTGACATTGAAGGATCCAGGTGCTGATGCAGGACCTGGAAACCTGGGCAACCTTGGCATTGGCTTCTGTACCTGAGGCCTATGCTCAATATGATAGTCAAACTGAGGACCAGCAGCAGGCGCAGGAACAGGAGCAGTAGCATCATTGGCTTTGCTGACTTCTGGTTCATGGGTTGGTGTAGGCTCCACATTTGCTTCAGCCATGACAACGTCAGTGGCTTCATTGGTGTTGGTGGTGACAGCCTCAAGATTTTCTACCTCCACTTGATGAGCTGTAGGGTCGGGCACAGACACGTTCTCCTCGAGAACAGCTTCTTCAGTAGTTGGGGGAGTAGGGACACGTTCTTCTTCTTGGGTGTCATCGGCTGATGCAGCCGGAATGTCTTCAGCAGTTTTAGCCTCAAACTCGGAGACTTGAGACCTTGGTCCTTTGCGAAGCCTGCGTAATGCTAGCGATGCCTTTGGAGATGGAGTTGGCTGGGCCTCAAAGTCATCTTCTTCTTCTTGCCGGGGTGGTGTGACTTGTTGTTGTGGGTGGTCGGCCCATGATGCATCCTGAGCAATTGGCGTCAGAGGACGACCAATGCTGATGAGTTCGCTGTGCGTAAGCACAGGCGATGATACCTGTTGGTGCTCGATCAGAGGAAGAACTACATCATCGTCAACATTGTCATGGTGACCAATGTCTTCAGCTGCGGTGGGATCAGCTGTTGGAATGTCTTTAGCTTCATGAGGCTCTGTGGAAGCAGGCTCATGGACAGTCTGTTGGCGCTCTTGATGTTCAGCGGCAGGGCGAACCATGGAGATAGGTTCAACAACTAAGGGCTCTGTGGAAGCAGCCTGATCCTTCTTGGTCTTGCGCTTCTTCTTGGAGGGAGCAGCAGCAGAGGCTTCAGGATGTTTCCTCTTTCTGGCTTCAGCCTCAGCAGTCCTTGTCTTCTTCAGTTCTGAAGCGGTAGACCTAGCTTTTGGCTTCGATCCAGTCATGCTGGTTGGGAAGACAATGGGATGTGCTTGCTGCCTTGGTGCGTCGGGTTCGGCCATAGCGGGCTTCTTCTTCTGCTGCTTTGCAGCCATCCTGGGGTCGATGCCAGGACGCCCAAGGGCCTTGCGCTTCTCAGCCTCATTGTAGGCTTGCACACACTTGTCAGCCAGGCTCTTCATACGCTCACGAGAACCTTGAGCTTCTTCACACTTCTTGAGAAAGGCTTCTTTGAGCTCGTGCAGCATGATCTTGAAGTTCTTGACCTCTTGCACGCTAAGCTTGGCCATATGCTTCTTGAACTGAGCTTTCTCAAAGTCAATCTTTTGCTTCAGTTCGACAATGCACTGAGCTAGAGCTAGCTCTGAAGCAATGGCGCCATGGAAGGCGACACCGAGGCCAATGGGAAGTTGTAGGTCTTCAAAGCTGAGGTTGGGCGTGTCAAACCACTCATCGATGAAGTCGTGGATGATTGCCACGTCAAAGAGAGGCAAATTGTTGAAGATTTCTGCTTCTTCTTTGCTCTTGATCAGTTGCTCAAGAGCGTCATCTGCAAGATCTTCATCGCTGGATAGATCAATGGTATCGTTGCGCAGAATAGCAGCAGCAGTCAGTTCTTGGCTGGTGTGTGGCAGAGGCATCTTGACTCTTGAGGGCTTGGAGATGCGTGACAGATCTTCAGACTGCACACTGTCTTCAAGAGGTGCAGTAGCCAGTGGCTTCGCCCGTGAGATTTTTGGTGCTGAGGCAAGCTTTGAAGCTTTAGGCTGCTTTGGCTTCTGCGGCTTTGGAGTAGGAGCTGGGGCTTCATCAGTGTCAGCATCATCATCAGAATGATCCACTTTGGCACCTTGAACTGATATGTGAGTGATGAGGCCATCCAGGTTGTAGAAGGGCCCAACAAGATTGCGTTCAGCTTCGCGGGTGCCATCGGCATAGGGAGCAGAGGGACCAGGGTTGAAGTCTAGTCCCAATGACTTCTTCTTCTGCTTCGCCGAATTCTGGGCAAACTAGAAGTTGCGCTTGAACAGATTGTCGTCACGACACCATAGCAGTGACGATGGGTCAGCATCCGCAGGCTGTGGTCCACGGACCATGCAGGGATAGAAGCCTTGTTCAATGGCTTCATCTCTGGACCTGGGTTGAAGATTTCTGTATAGGATTTCTCCCCATGGTCGCTTGATGGCATTCTTCTCAGCATATTCCTTTGTCACAAACCTGTACTTGAACCACTGTTCTGCCCAATATCGTCGAATCCATTGGATTCGTGTCTTGCACTGATTGTAATCCTCTTCTGGATCTGTCTTGTACAGTTCTGAGAGGTCATCGGCCAGATCTCTTGATGTTTCACCTCAACGCTTTCTGCCACCCTTCCTTGCTGATTTCTTTGCAGCCATGAACTTTAAACTGAATGGCTTCAATACGTTCAAAGGCTTCAAGGGCTTTCGCTTGCTGGACAAACAGGAACTGGCTTCGGGAGAATTTATATGATGCTGTAAGAATTCTGCAAATGAATACAGATTATGAGAACCAAGGGATTCTCCCATCGACATGTACCTGTGACAGCATTAAGGTCCGAGGGAAGGGGAAGAGGTCATATGCATTCTCAGAAGATTTTGAAGATAAATCAGTTTAGAAGACATTGACCTCATCGTGCGAAGACATTTACTCATAGATAAGGAGTTGGTTCCAGATTTGTATGAATCCACAGATCAGTACAAGTGAGGAATCTAACTACTGTGTGAAGCATAAGTGAACATACTAGGCATAATATGAGATGCAGTATGAAGTGGATCCAATATGTGTGAACAGAAACTGCTTGTGGTAGAAAGTGACGAATCTATAGGATCAAAGGGGCCATAAAAAGGAAGTTTTATTTACCACACAAAGAACTGCTAGATGGAGTGGAAGAGGAGGCCGAGTAGTCTGATCGTCCGTGCCCTAACTAGGCGACGGAGGACACCTACGGCGACGGTGGAGAAGACGATGTCCGCGGCCGGCGTGAAGACGGCGTCAGAGAGGTCGCGGCAGCTAAGAGCTTCATCGTCGGTGTCATCGAGGGCTAGCGGTGGCGCTAGGGTTCGTGCGAGAGTGGAAGAAATGATAATGACTGTGGTGAGGCGTGTATTTATAGTGACAGGGACGACACAGCGTTATTACACAGGTGCCCCTGGCGATTCACATCTGAAGAAGACGTGGCCATCATGCAACATATCGGAGGTTGTTCCACGTTCCCACGCACACCTGGATTGTTGGGTGGTCGTTCCCACTTCTCCGGGTTTCAGGTGAAGGAATTAGCATTGAAAACGGACTTAATATTTTTCTTTGTATCTTCTGCTGACAAGGACGCAGAGAAGATATTCGACAGTTTCAATAGAATGCATATGATTTGGAGAGATAGAGTTTGAGATAGAAAGCATAGAGAGGTTAGGGTCCGATCACATTCACTTAGTTCAAAAGATTCAACAAGAAGACATAGCTATAAGTGAATGATGTAGAGGACAGAACACTAGTATATATATATACGATCAACATAATGAAGAGAATCATGAAGACATGTTGAGATTGAAGCCAACCCAAATGTGAAGACACAGCAAATGTAACACCATGGGTAAAACACTTCAAACAGACGAATTTTTTGGTGGCGTTACCCACCGTATAGGAAGTATTAGACCCAGACACGGCGCACAATCATCGTGGCGCTCCGAAGTCAAATTCCACATTAATGTATTCACACTTAGAATGCATGTCTTCATTGATTGAAGATATACTTTACTTCGTGTGTTGCACATCTAAGTCATCAATATGCATAAGTGTTAGGATGTGTGCCTAATCACAGGACATTTGAAGATTCCAAGATATTTAGCTCACACCGTAACTTGCAAAATATCTTCTCATCCAAGGGCTTGGTGAAGATATCTGCCAATTGCTCTTCAGTGTTGACGTGTATGATATCAATATCTTCCTTCACAACATGATCTCTGAGAAAGTGATGACGAATTTCAATGTGCTTTGTCTTCGAGTGCTGGACTAGGTTGTTGGAAATCTTGATGGCGCTTACGTTGTCGCAGTAGAGTGGCACTTGCTTCAGATGAATGCCATAGTCTTTGAGTGTTTGCTTCATCCACAGAAGCTGAGCGCAGCAAGATCCAGCAGCAATGTATTCAGATTCAGCAGTGGAGAGAGATACACAGTTCTGCTTCTTTGAAGACCAACATACAAGTGATCGTCCCAAAAAATGACATGTGCCTGATGTAGACTTGCGATCCACCTTGTCACCAGCATAATCAGCATCCGAGAATCCAACTAGATCAAACTCTGAGCCCTTTGGATTCCATAATCCTAGAGTTGGGGTGTAAGCCAAATATCGAAGAATTCGCTTCACAGCTAAGTGATGCGATTCCTTTGGTGCCGCTTGGAATCGAGCACACATGCAAACACTAAGCATAATATCTGGCCTAGATGCACATAGATAAAGTAAAGAACCAATCATGGAGCGGTATACCTTTTGATTGAACTCTTTGCCATTGTCGTCGGGACCCAGATGATGTTTGGCTGGCATTGGCGTCATGAAGCCTTTGCAGTCTTGCATACCAAACTTCTTTAGGCAATCTTTGAGATACTTCTCTTGAGATATAAAGATGTCGTTGCGTTGCTGACGTATTTGAAGACCAAGGAAGAACTTCAGCTCACCCATCATGGACGATATTGCTCTTGCATCATATATCCAAACTCTTCACTGTATTTCTGATTGGTGCAGCCGAAGATAATGTCATCCACATATATTTGGCACACAAACAGTTCACCATCATATGTCTTCGTGAAGAGAGTGGGGTCGAGGGAACCATATTTGAAGCCTTTGCTCTTCAGGAAGTCTTTGAGTGTGTCATACGAAGCCCGAGGGGCTTGTTTGAGGCCATACAGTGCCTTGTTGAGCTTGTATACCATGTCAGGATGTTTTGGATCTTCAAAGCCAGGCGGTTGTGCAACACACACTTCTTC
This sequence comes from Triticum dicoccoides, assembly GCF_002162155.2. NCBI lineage: Eukaryota > Viridiplantae > Streptophyta > Magnoliopsida > Poales > Poaceae > Triticum > Triticum dicoccoides. The sequence goes on from NC_041386.1 coordinate 431,765,034, forward strand.
TTCAATCTTGCCATTGAGAAAGGCGCTCTTCACATCCATTTGATATAGAAGTATGTTGTGATGATTTGCATAGGCCAGCGGTATGTGTATGGCTTCAAGTCTAGCCACAGGAGAAAATGTTTCATTGAAGTCAATCCCTTCAACTTGAGTGTATCCTTGAGCAACGAGACGAGCTTTGTTTCTGAGAACTTGACCATGCTCATCTTGCTTGTTGCGATATATCCATTTGGTGCCTATTATATTGTGCTTTCGAGGATCAGGATGCTTAACCAGTTCCCATACATTATTCAGCTCAAACTATTGAAGCTCTTCTTGCATAGCTTGAATCCATTCAGGTTCCATGAAGGCTTCTTCAACTTTCTTGGGTTCTGTTATTGAGACGAATGCGAAGTGCCCACAGAAATTTGCTAGGTGTGTTGCCCTTGAACGAGTGAGTGGACCTAGTGCATTGATGCTATCAATTATTCTCTCAATCTGCACTTCATTTGCAACACGAGGATGTACAGGACGAAGATTTTGCTCTTGCTGATCATTGTCATTGTTAGAGGGATTGTCTTCAGGCTGAGCATTGTCTTCAGGTTGATTAGGTGCGGAGATGATAAGTTCTTCTTCAGGTTGAGCTTCAGAAGGTATGATTTCTCCAGTTCCCATAAGTTTGATTGATTCACTGGATGGAACTTCATCTAGCACATTTGGCAGGTGCTCTCTTTGTGAGCCGTTAGTTTCATCGAACCGCACATCCACTGTTTCAACCACTTTGTAATGAAAGAGATTGAAGACTCTGTAGGAGTGCGAATCCTTTCCATATCCAAGCATAAAACCCTCATGTGCTTTTGGTGCAAATTTTGAAGTGTGATGTGGATCCTTGATCCAGCACTTTGCGCCAAATACTCGGAAGTAACTGACATTTGGCTTCTTGCCAGTAAGGAGCTCATAGGATGTCTTGTTCAGAAGCTTGTGAAGATAAACACGGTTGATGGTATGGCATGCAGTGTCAATGGCTTCAGGCCAGAATTTTCTTGGAGTCTTGTATTCATCAAGCATCGTTCGGGCCATCTCAATAAGTGTTCTGTTCTTGCGTTCGACGATGCCATTCTGATGTGGCGTGTACGGAGCTGAGAATTCATGTGTGATGCCCAAAGTATCAAGATATGTATCTAAGACAGTGTTCTTGAATTCAGTGCCATTGTCACTTCTGATGTGCTTTATCTTGGCGCCATAGTTGTTCATTGCTCGATTGGCGAAGTGTCTGAAGACATCCTGCACTTCAGTCTTGTAAAGGATTATATGCACCCAAGTATATCTTGAATAATCATCAACAATGACAAAGCCATAGAGACAAGCAGTAGTAGTAAGAGTTGAGTAATGACTGGGACTGAAAAGATCCATGTGTAGCAGTTCGAAGGGTTGAGTCATTGTCATGATTGTCTTCAAGGGATGCTTGGCCCTCGTCATCTTTCCTGCTTCACATGCACCGCATAAGTGATCCTTCTTGAACTTGACTCCCTCGATGCCTATGACATGCTTCTTCCTTGCCAGGGTGTGGAGGTTCCTCATGCCAGCATGCCCTAGCCTTCGATGCCAGAGCCAGCATTCGGAAGCTTTTGCTAGAAGACATACTGCAAGTTGTGGTCCTGCTGAGAAATCTACAACATACAAATCATCTTTTCAATACCCTTCAAACACTGACTTGTCAGATTCCATTAGTACAAGGCAACATTATTTTCCAAACATCACAATCATGTTTAAATCACAAAGCATTGAGATAGACATTAAGTTGAAACCAAGGGATTCAACAAGCATGACTTTATCCATGTGTTGATCCTTTGAGATTGCAACTCTACCTAGACCCAATACCTTGCTTTTACCAGTGTCATCAAATGTGATGTGACTTTTGTCTGATGGACGTAAAGTTGAGTCCATGAGAAGGCTTCGCTTGCCAGTCATGTGATTTGTACACCCACTATCAATAATCCATTCTGAAGCCGCTGGTGTCGTACCCTACAGTGCAGTTAGGGGGATAGGCTTCACGAAGAGAATTGTGAAGCAAAAACATTTGACGAACCAGTGGATTATTAAAGCTTAGATCGAGATTAGGACTGATAGGGCAAGTTGCAAGCGATTTAGAAACAAAGTACATAGTAAGACCATTTGGGCATTTCATCTTGCGCCCTACAAGATGTTTAAGGTCCCCCGCAATAGTGTCAGATAATTTTGGTTTTCAGCTGGAGACCTTTCCCTGCAAAAGAGAGTTAAGCTTTCTTAGCCACCCACATCTTCAGGGGTGGCTTCGAAGCAATAAGTCTAAGTGCAGCATCTGAGAACTTTGGCTTTGGAGCCCTAGCAAAAAGTTTTGCGGTGGACAATAGTATTCATAAGAATAAGCAGAATAGTTCTTGGTCTTATGAACATGGCAGTTTGATGAACCGCGCTCATATTCATAGGCCTGGGTATGGCTTCCCTGCAAAAAAATTGCGTTAGTGTGACTCAGGTGAGTCCTCTGTCTGTATGAAGCCCTTGGATCGTATGAAGCCTGTGGTCTGGGGTTTGTCTTCTTCACCTGTGGTGTCATGATGACACTCACAGGAAGATTCTCCAAACACCTTTTCGGCACCCAGATCTTCTTCATAGGCGGTCCATTCCTGCAGTTAGTACCAATATACCTGGCAAACACTTCACCATTCTGATTCTTAAACAGTTTATAGTTTGCATCAAAGGATTCATCAATAATAATGGGGTTAGCACAAGTGAAGCCAGATAGAGTGGATGGATCTGCTGAAGGTTCCTTTGCAGCAACCCATGTGGTTTCGGGGTATTGCTCAGGTTTCCAGTAAGAGCCATCAGCATTCATTTTCCTTACGAACCCAACACCCTCTTTCCTAGGGTTTCGGTTCAGGATCTGCCTTTTGAGGACATCACATAGTGTTTGATGCCCTTTAAGACTTTTGTACATCCCTGTTTCAAGCAGTGTCTTCAACCTAGCATTCTCATCAGCAATAGCAGTGGTGTCCTCAGCAGAGGGGTTAGTTTCCGCATCAACAGTTGAAGATATTGCAATAGTAGCAGCAGTAGAACATTCAGCAATAGAAGTAGCGTTATCACGCTCAATGCATTTAAGACATGGTGGTTCAAATCCTTCCTGAGCTGAACTGATCTGTTCGGCGCGAAGTGACTCGTTTTCTTTTTGAAGATCTTCATGAGCCGCTCTCAATTTCTCAAGATCTTGCTTCCTTTGAAGATAACCATAGGAAAGCCTTTCATGAGCTGTTGAGAGCGTTTCATGACGACTTTCAAGTTTCTCATACTTAACGTGAAGATTTTTTATGTCTTCAATTAAGGACTGAGATCGAGTCATTTCAGCGTCTAATATATCATCGCTTTTGTCTAACAGTTTTTGAATGTGTTCCATGGTTTTCTGTTGTTCAGTTGCAATTTTAGAAAGTGTTTTGTAGCTGGGTTTGGAACCACAATCAGAGTCATCGTCACTAGATTTTTGATAGTGAGTAGTGCGTGTGTTTACCTTGGCACCACGTGCCATGAAGCAGTAGGAAGGAGCGGAGTAGTCCTTGTCATTTGCATCGGTGTCGGTGATGAAGTCATTTTCTTCAGTGTTGAAGATGGACTTGGCAACGTATGCTGTAGCCAGACTTGCAATGCCAGAATCGGACTCCTCCTCAGACTCCACCTCCGCCTCCTCAGAAGTGGACTCATCCTCAGAGTCCATTTCCTTGCCAACAAACGCACGTGCCTTGCCAGATGATCTCTTCTTGTGTGATGAAGACTTGGAGGAAGACTTGGAAGAAGATTTTGAGTATTTCTTCTTCTTCTTCTTGTCGTCAGAGTCATACTCCTTGCTCTTCTTCTTCTTGTTCTCATTGTCCCACTGTGGACACTCAGAGATGTAGTGGCCAGGTTTCTTGCACTTGTGACATGTTCTCTTCTTGTAGTCATGAGCAGAAGCTTCATCATTCCTTGAGCTTGATCGTGACGACTTTCTGAGGCCTTTCTTCTTGGTGAATTTTTGGAACTTCTTCACAAGCATAGCAAGCTCCCTTCCAATGTCTTCAAGATCATCAGAACTGCTGTCAGATTCTTCTTCAGATGAGGAGACAGCCTTTGCCTTCAAGGCACGAGTTTGCCCATAGTTGGGACCGTAGATGTCTCTTTTCTCAGAAAGCTGAAACTCGTGTGTGTTGAGCCTCTCAAGTATGTCAGACGGATCGAGTGTCTTGAAATCAGGATGTTCTTGAATCATCAGGGCTAGGGTGTCAAATGCACTGTCAAGTGATCTCAGGAGTGTCTTGACGACTTCATGCTTGGTGATCTCAGTAGCGTCGAGGGCTTGAAGTTCATTTGTGATGTCATTGAGTCGATCAAACGTGAGCTGGACATTCTCATTGTCATTTCTCTTGAAGCAGTTGAAGAGGTTGCGAAGGACACTAATTCTCTTATCTCTCTGGGTTGAGACGCCTTCGTTGACCTTGGATAGCCAGTCCCAGACTAGCTTAGATGTTTCCAAAGCACTCACGCGTCCATACTGTCCTTTGGTCAGATGACCACAAATGATATTCTTGGCAGTAGAGTCCAGTTGAACGAACTTCTTGACATCAGCGGGAGTGACACCTTCTCCAGCCTTGGGAATACCGTTCTTGACGACATACCATAGGTCGACATCAATGGCTTCAAGATGCATGCGCATCTTATTCTTCCAGTAGGGATATTCAGTTCCATCGAAGATGGGGCATGCAGCGGAGACTTTAATTATCCCTGCAGTCGACATAGCTAAAACTCCAGGTGGTTAAACCGAATCACACAGAACAAGGGAGTACCTTGCTCTGATACCAATTGAAAGTGCTAGTGATCGACTAGAGGGGGGTGAATAGGCGATTTTTATGGAAGTCTTCAAAACATGTAAGTTTCAAAGACAAACGATATAAATAAACCTATTATCATGCAGAGGAAGGTAGACTACACTAGGCAAACCATAGTCATGTATTCAATGAAGTGAAAGCACAATGACAAATAGCAGCTAGGCAGTAAGGATTAGGTAGGAAGATGTTGAGAAGCCAATCAGTACACGTAATCACTTAGTGAAGTCGAATGGTGATGCTTTCGTACAATGACTTCACAAGAACCAACAGTAAGTAAAGGCAAGGGAAGGATAGAACCAGTGTGCATGACGAAGACAAAGGTTTGGTAGACCAGATCAAACTGCTGTGACAGTTGTACGTCTGGTTAGGGCATATAGGTATTTAAACCTGAGGACACTTAGTCATGAGCACGCAGCTCAGAACACTTAGTCCTCACCGTATTCCCCTTGAGCTAAGGTCACACAGACCTCGCCCAATCACTCTGGTAAGTCTTCAAGGTAAACTTCCAAACCTTCACACACTTCATTCACCGGCGATCCACAATGACTCTTGGATGCTCAGAACGCGACGCCTAACTGGCTAGAGGATTCACATTCCTCAAGTGTAATAAGTCTTCAGATCACACAGACAAGAAGACTTAAGTGATGCCTAACACTCTTTGGCTCTGGGTGGTTAGGGCTTTATCCTCTCAAGGAATTCTCTCTCAAAGGCTTCGAGGTGGGTTGCTCTCAAACGACAAAAGTCATACTTTAACTCTGAGCAGCCAACCGTTTATGGTTGTAGGGGGTGGGCTATTTATAGCCACTAGGCAACCCGAGCTGATTTGTCCGAAATGACCCTGGGTCACTCAGGAACTGACACGTGTTCCAACGGTCAGATTTCAAACACACATGGCAACTTTACTTGGGCTACAAGCAAAGCTGACTTGTCCAACTCTGAACAAGATTTGCTCTCATAGTCTTCACTCAAAGACATAGGATTTTGGTTAAGCATCACTTCAGTCATTCTGACTGGTTTTCTTGGACCCCACCTAACATTACGGTGGTTCCTATCACTCAACAAAGAAGAAAAAGAACTATGAAAGATCTAAGTCTTCGCGCTCCATAGTCTTCATGCGATGTCTTCTCTTGTCATAGTCTTCAAGGTGAATGTCTTCACATACCACCTTTGACTTCAATGTCTTCATACATTTTTAGGGGTCATCTCTGGTAGGAAAACCGAATCAATGAGGGACTTCTACCTATGTTATCCTGCAATTCTCACAAACACATTAGTCCCTCAACTAGGTTTGTCGTCAATACTCCAAAACCAACTAGGGGTGGCACTAGATGCACTTACAATGAGAAATGGTTTTTGTCCAGAAATAGAGACGTGGAACAGAAGAGAAACAGAGAGAGAGAGAGAGAGAGATCCAATCTCAGAGGGGCTCCTTCCCTCCCGGAGCCATGGCAGCCAAGGACCAGAGGGCAAACCCTTACCCACCATATGCTATTGTTTTGAGAGAGAAGCCTCTAGTGAAAACTATGGCATCCGGGTCTACTTTAATCATATTATAGAAAACAAAAATACCTTGATGCTATTTATTTACTTCTATTTTGCTTTGCAATTTATCTATCTACCTATACAAGATTTGATCCTTGCAAGTAATGAGTTCAAGGGGATTGACAACCATGTTGTCCGCGTTGGGTGCAAGTAATTGCTTTTGTGTGTGCAGGTGATGTTCACTAGGATTTGCGTGGCTCTCCTTTTGGTTCGATAAACCCTGGTTCACATAGAGGAAAATACGTATCTCTATTGTACTGCTTCACCCTTCCTCAAGTAGCACCGGGCTCCCTGGCATTAGCCACGCCTGGTTCAGGACCCCGTCAGTAGCCCCCGAGCATGGCAGAGGTCGCAATGAGGGTTGTGAGACCTCCGGTGGGCTCCTTCATTGCATCATTTTCCTGGATCCAGGCTACAATATTATTGTCTTGAGGGTTTTTTATGATAGTGCCCTTGGTTCCTTGTGCTCAATTGTCCCCACACTCTAAACTTTTGCTCACTTTTCCCCACACTCTTGTCTGAAACTCTCACAAATGGTCAAACTGGATGTTTGCCGTCGGGTCAATGCCCTGACCGTTAACTGTTGACGAGTAGGGCTAGGGCTGGGTCCTCCTTTGACTGTTATGTCCTAACGAGTGGGGCCGCAAGCACACACGTTGGAGTAGCTTGTCTGAAGAAGATCGAGCCACTCCCACGATGCCTCCTCCTCTGTCGCAACCGTCGTGCCCACCACCCTCTAACCCTATTCCGTCCGTTGGCGATGCCGTCCCTCCACCATATCAACCCACCAATCCGGGGTTAAGAAGCGAGGTCAGGGGTATACGCCTCCGGCCCATCTACCATGGAGATGATTGGGTCAAATTGGAGGTGGATAATTGATGGATTCCATCTGGGTAAGCATCATTTCCCCTCAAATTTACGAGAAAACTCCTCAATTAGGTAGTATTTGATCACTACTCGATTGAATCGTACAAATTTGGGTTGCTTAATTTTTCACCCTTTATTTCGATCGAATAGGATTGATCTTGCGCATGCTTTTCAGCTGGCAATTAGAATGGAAAGTAGCATGATGCATGGTACTAAATCATATATTATCTCTAGATTTTTCTACCCAAAGGTGGTAGAAACCAACATTTCGTTCAAAGACTTTCGTGATGCACTCCATTCCGTGTATGACTGGAGCTCTGATGATGCTGTTGAACTGACATATTTCAATAGTAGCGAGCAAAGATTGCTCCCACTAACTTGCGACGAGCATCTGGAATTGCTATTTAGTTTGAATGCTGGCAGATATTCTGGTAAAAGCCATATCGAGGTGCTTCAGCCACACAACGAACGAGACAAGGGGAAGAGTTTTCATGCACCATCTATCTTTGATAATAGTGAGCTCCCCAGAACTCCTTGTGGGTCGAGACCAAGTAAACGTAGTGGTTCTGAAATCCACAACATGTCTGCTGCCGCTAGTGTTGCCGCTTCTCCTGTCCCTTCTACAACTGCTGTAGAAGTAGATGCAGAGCCTGACAAGGAAGTGCCTTGACTTGATTGTGAGGATGAGATGATGTACCCTGAACTGGTAGATATAGACAATCAACATGCAATGGAAGATGAATATCTGGAGGAGCCCAGCAGTCGTGCTAGATTTGATGACACTGACGATGAAGAGAGGGATGAGAACATTGACAACTTAGTTTTAGATGAATACGATGGTGGCGACATGCCAACAATTGAGTGGAACAGAGAAGATCCTCAGCTTACTCCAGGAACCATATTCGAATTGATGGTGGACTATCATAATGGAGTGACTACATATTGCATTCTCACTAAAAATAATTATGTGAGTGATAGGAGTGATCCAACAAGGTCACTGTTCATTGCCCATATGATAGGTGTAGGTGGAGGCCGCATGAATCCCATATGCAAAAGAGCAAATTGATTCAGGTATTACACCTCATTGTGGATTTCAGTTTATTGATCCATTATATTTTCAGATCATTGTGCAATTTTGCTTAATTGTACTTTATTTTGTTTTAGATAAAACAAAACCCACACCAGCACACTTGTCCACCTGAGGGGGAGGGGTAAAGACCAAAACAAAGCTAGCAAAGAGTAGGTGGGTGGCAGATGCAATCTTGGATTGGCTGAGAGAAACACCAACACTTGGTCCAGCAACACTCCATGGGAAGCTTTTTGAGAAGTACAAAATTGATAATACCTTACATGAGTATTTTTATGGTAGGGAAATGGCTCTTGACAGGATAAATGGTCCATGGAATGAGAGTTTTCAGTTGCTTTACACTTACAAAGCTAAAGTGGAGATGGCTACTCTAGGGAGTGTTGTAGAGATTGAAAAGCGTATAGTTTCATACAAAATAAGAGGGAAGTCATTTGAGAAGGAGTGCTTCAGGAGGGCTTTTGTTTGTTTCAAGGCTTGTTGGCAGGGGTTTCTAGATGGTTGCAGGCCCTATTTGGCTATCGACACAACTGCTTTGAATGGAAAATGGAGAGGACAGCTAGTAGCAGCTTCTGTAGTTGATGGACACAACTGGCTATTCCTAGTTGCATTTGGTGTGTTGGTGGCAGAGTCCGAGGAAAGTTGGGTCTAGTTTCTGCAGCAGTTGTGGAACATTATAGGTACACCCCCAGGTTTAGCTATACACATGGATGCTTAAGGGTTTAGAGACTTCAGTATGAGTTGTATTCCCTGCAGCAGAGCATATGGAATGTATGCGACACCTAGAGAAGAATTTTAAAAACAAATTCATGGGTAAAGTTTATGATGAGAACCTATGGCCAGCATCATACACATGCAGCTTGAGGAAGCATGAGCACCATTTGAGAGTGTTGTATGCTCACAGTCCTGAGGTGAAGGAGTACTTGGAAGCACATCATGGAATGGTGTGGTCAAGAAGCAAATTCAATGAAATCTGCAAAGTATGTGACCAGTAACCTCGTAGAGTGCTTCAGTGCAAGGACTATTATTGTGCCAAGCATTTGATAAGATAAGGCATATGATCATGATAAAGATGGCTCTTCGTAAAAGAATTGCAGAAACATAATACATTGGCCATGTTATGCTCCCATCTCTGATTAAGGCATTGCATGCCAAGGCAAGAGGACTGAAGATGAAATGCATTTGACTGTCGGCATACGAGGCTGAGGTAACATATAATGACACTAAAAATAAGGAATGGGGGTATCTAGTGAACCTAGCAATTAGGGAATGCAGTTGTAGGCAGCGACAGATCCGTGGTAAGCCATGCATACATGCCATACATCTCATGACTGTTATCAAGGGTGAAGATGGTTAAGTTGACCAGTGTTGCTTTGAATATTTCTTTGTTGCCAAATTTCGGTCTACTTATGTTGACAATGTAGCTACACTCTTGGGAAAATACCAATGGAACATAGAAGATCCTGGGTTCAACCTATGTTCTCATGTACTTACTAGACCACCGGGAATCAAGGAAGAACATGATAAGAGCAAGTGAAGAGGGTCGTGTAAAAAGACAACATTGTCGGCATTCTGGGAACGTGGGTACCCAGACTTGCCTGCTTGCGGCCCACGGCATGGCTCCATCGGCGGCCTGGTATGGCCTAGTTTCATCATCAGCAGCTCAAGACCCTCGCGAGGCGGACGACACCAAGACCTCCACGAAGAGCAGCCTCCTCAGGCTGGCTCCCTAGGAGCGGATATTTCTATGAAAGGATCACCTCACGAGGCTCGGATGACGTGAGCCATGATGACCAAGGCCAGGCAGGCGCCAGCGGGTGTAGTGTACCGGTTTCCTCTTCGGTGCTAAGGAGGTAGGCGTAGACGCGGAGTCCCGAGGAATCAGGCAAAGGTTTCCATTCTGGTGCAACAAGACAAAGACCGCCAGGATGGTAGGACGGAGGTCATCGCTGAGCCCACCACGGTGTCACGGCCAGAGGCTTTTGCAGGCAAAGACTACTTCTGTCAAGATAGCATGTACTAGCTGTCTTCCTTCGAATTTGGCTGTTGTGGCATCTCTTCCCGCCTTCATTTGGGACGAGGACCAAGGCCACTATAAATAGGACTTAGCCACCACCATAGAAGGGGAGATCACTCAGACCACCCTCACACCCACCAGCTCATCGAGCACAAGAACACTCCTTCTCCTGAGGTTGTTCTCTCACTCTACTAGTTCATCCTCAGCCCCTCGAGGCCAATCCACCACAAAGCTGGAGTAGGGTTTTACACTGCAAGGTGTCCCGAACCTGGGTACACTGTTGTGTCTCTTTGTGATTCAGTTCGTCGAGCTAGGCCGTGAGATTAATGAGTAGGCAGACTGGGGAGGATGAGTTCTTCGCACGCACCGAGTTCGAACCTCTCAAGGGTCTACAGAACCCGAAATCCGACATTTGGCGCACCAGGTAGGGGTACGTCGGAGGCTCTCTTCTGCCGGTCGACCTGCCAACGCTCCACCGCTTCCACGGCTGACGCCCTTCGAGCTCGTGCTGAGCGTCAGGCCGCCCTTGCTGCTCGCGTCGCCTAGACAACGCCTGCTGGCGGGCCTCCCCGTGTTCCCCGTCGCCTGCCACCAATGCCGCTACCGGCCCGGTGGGGCACGAGCAGCAAGCTTCATCACTGCACCCCTCTGTGTAGCGTGATGGGCGCACCCCCACCCTGTCGCTGACTCCGGCTGGTTCGTCGTCCCATTCTCGTCGTGGCCGGCGGATGCACAGGACGCTTTGCTCATGGCACGCGAGCTCATGCGTTGTCGCCCCGTCAACGACCTCTACGAAGACTGGGTGGACCGCATCGCCGAGCTTGTCAGCGCCGCCAGGGGCTCGCCTGCATCGTCTCTCTCGTTGCCTCGCCCGCCGCCAGCTGCAGGTGACGTGGCCCATAGAGCACATCCTCTGCTTCCCCATGAAGACGCCATCGTCGAGCCAAGGCGCGAGGTCCCTCAGCGTGACCCGCCGCGCAGGGCGCTGACGCGTGAAGAAGAAAGCTGCCAGGTGGTCCAGCAGCCGTGAGAAGATGCTCGTGCACTCCCAGCACCGCCATGTCGAGACCGCGCGCTGCCTGTGTGGCGCGCAAGTGACAAGATCAGGCTCCGCCTCCACGATGGGCTCCCGTGACCACAGCGGGTTGCCGCGCCTTCACTCCTGAGCTGCGCGGCGTCGTCTAGCCGGGAAAGTTCAAGCCTGTCCTGCCTCCGCGCTACGACGGCACCCCCGACCCTGCTGAGTTCCTGCAGCTTTACGAGCTGAGCATCGAGGTGGCCAACAGCGACGAGAAGGTTATTGAGGGAGTCCTAGATTAGGGGGTGTTCGGATAGCCGGAATATACCTTCAGCCGGACTCCTGGACTATGAAGATACAAGATTGAAGACTTCGTCCCGTGTCCGGGAGGGACTTTCCTTGGCGTGGAAGGCAAGCTTGGCGATACGAATATGTAGATCTCCTACCATTGTAACCGACTCTATGTAACCCTAACCCTATCCGGTGTCTATATAAACCGGAGGGTTTTAGTCCGTAGGAGAACATAGACAACAATAATCATACCATAGGCTAGCTTCTAGGGTTTAGCCTCCTTGATCTCGTGGTAGATCTACTCTTGTACTACCCATATCATCAATATTAATCAAGCAGGACATAGGGTTTTACCTCCATCGAGAGGGCCCGAGGGTAAAACTTCGTGTCCCTTGCCTCCTGTTACCATCCGGCCTAGACGCACATTTCGTGACCCCCTACCTGAGATCCGCCGGTTTTGACACCGACATTGGTGCTTTCATCGAGAGTTCATCTGTGTCGTCGTTGTCAGGCTCGATGGCTCCTACGATCATCAATAGCGATGCAGTCCAGGGTGAGACCTTCATCCCCGGACAGATCTTCGTCTTTGGCGGCTTCGCACTGCGGGCCAATTCACTTGGCCGTCTAGAGCAGATCGAAAGCTACGCCCCTGGCCGTCAGGTCAGATTTGGAAGTTTAAACTACATGGCTGACGTCCGCGGGGACTTGATCTTCGACGGATTCGATGTTGGAAATATGCCCTAGAGGCAATAATAAAAGTATCATTATTATATTTCTTTGTTCATGATAATTGTCTTTATTCATGCTATAACTGTATTATCCGGAAATCGTAATACACGTGTGAATAATAGACACCAACATGTCCCTAGTAAGCCTCTAGTTGACTAGCTCGTTGATCAACAGATAGTCATGGTTTCCTGACTATGGACATTGGATGTCATTGATAACGGGATCACATCATTAGGAGAATGATGTGATGGACAAGACCCAATCCTAAACATAGCACAAGATCGTATAGTTCGTTTGCTAGAGTTTTCCAATGTCAATTATCTTTTCCTTTGACCATGAGATCGTGTAACTCCCGGATACCGTAGGAGTGCTTTGGGTGTACCAAACGTCACAATGTAACTGGGTGACTATAAAGGTGCATTGCAGGTATCTCCGAAAGTGTCTGTTGGGTTGACACGGATCAAGACTGGGATTTGTCACTCTGTGAGACGGAGAGGTATCACTCGGCCCACTCGGTAATGCATCATCATAATGAGCTCAAAGTGACCAAGTGTCTGGTCACTAGATCATGCATTACGGTACGAGTAAAGTGACTTGCCGGTAACGAGATTGAACGAGGTATTGGGATACCGACGATCGAATCTCGGGCAAGTAACATACCGATTGACAAAGGGAATTGTATACGGGGTTGCTTCAATCCTCGACATCGTGGTTCATCCGATGAGATCATCGTGGAGTATGTGGGAGCCAACATGGGTATCCAGATCCCGCTGTTGGTTATTGACCGGAGAGTCATCTCGGTCATGTCTGCATGTCTCCCGAACCCGTAGGGTCTACACACTTAAGGTTCGGTGACGCTAGGGTTGTAGGGATATGTATATGCAGTAACCCGAATGCTGTTTGGAGTCCCGGATGAGATCCCGGATGTCACGAGGAGTTCCGGAATGGTCCGGAGGTAAAGATTTATATATGGGAAGTCCTATTTCGGCCATCGGGACAAGTTTCAGGGTCATTGGTATTGTACCGGGACCACCGGAAGGGTCCCGGGGGTCCACCGGGTGGGGCCACCTGTCCCGGGGGGGCACATGGGCTGTAGGGGGTGCGCCTTGGCCTACATGGGCCAAGGGCACCAGCCCCAAGAGGCCCATGCGCCTAGGGTTTCAAGGAGGAAGAGTCCTAGGAGGGGAAGGCACCTCCTAGGTGCCTTGGGGAGGAGGGATTCCTCCCCCTTGGCCGCACCACCCTAGGAGATTAGATCTCCTAGGGCCGCCCCCCCCCCCATTGGCCCTCCTATATATAGTGGGGGATATGGGGGACTTCTTACCTTTGCCTTTGGTTGCCTCCCTCTCCTTCTCCAACACCTCCTCCTCCTCCATAGTGCTTGGTGAAGCCCTGCTGGAGTACTGCAGCTCCATCAACACCACGCCGTCGTGCTGCTGCTGGTGCCATCTCCCTCAACCTCTCCTTCCCCCTTGCTGGATCAAGAAGGAGGAGACGTGGTTGTTCCGTACGTGTGTTGAACGCGGAGGTGCCGTCCGTTCGGTGCTAGGATCTCCGGTGATTTGGATCACGTCGTGTACGACTACCTCATCCCCGTTCTTTGAACGCTTCCGCTCGCGATCTACAAGGTACGTAGATGCATCTAATCACTTGTTGCTTGATGAACTCATAGATGGATCTTGGTGAAACCGTAGGAAAATTTTGTTTTCTGCAACGTTCCCCAACAGTGGCATCATGAGCTAGGTCTATGCGTAGTTCTCTTGCACGAGTAGAACACAATTTGTTGTGGGCGTTGATGTTGTCAACTTTCTTTCCGCTACTAGTCTTATCTTGCTTCAACGGTATTGTGGGATGAAGCGGCCTGGACCAACCTTACACGTACGCTTACGTGAGACCGGTTCCACCGATTAACATGCACTAGTTGCATAAGGTGGCTGGCGGGTGGCTGTCTCTCCTACTTTAGTTGGAGCGGATTCGATGAAAAGGGTCCTTATGAAGGGTAAATAGAAGTTGACAAATCACGTTGTGGCTTTCACGTAGGTAAGAAAACTTTCTTGCTAGAACCCAACTTCAGCCACGTAAAACTTGCAACAACAATTAGAGGACGTCTAACTTGTTTTTGCAGCAAGTGCTTTGTGATATGATATGGCCAAAGTTGTGATGGATGATGAATGATATATATGTGATGTATGAGTTGTTCATGCTATTGTAATAGGAATCACGACTTGCATGTCGATGAGTATGACAACCGGCAGGAGCCATAGGAGTTGTCTTTATTTTGTATGACCTGCGTGTCATTGAGAAACGCCATGTAAATTACTTTACTTTATTGCTAAACGCGTTAGCCATAGCAGTAGAAGTAATAGTTGGCGAGCAACTTCATGGAGACACAATGATGGAGATCATGGTGTCATGCCGGTGACAAGATGATCATGGAGCCCCAAGATGGAGATCAAAGGAGCTATGTGATATTGGCCATATCATGTCACTATTATTATTTGATTGCATTTGATGTTTATCATGTTTTGCATCTTGTTTATTTAGAACGACGGTAGTAAATAAGATGATCCCTCATAATAATTTCAAGAAAGTGTTCCCCCTAACTGTGCACCGTTGCGACAGTTCGTTGTTTCAATGCACCACGTGATGATCGGGTGTTTGATTCTTACGTTCACATACAATGGGTGTAAGACAGATTTACACATGCAAAACACTTAGGTTGACTTGACGAGCCTAGCATGTGTATAGACATGGCCTCGGAACACAGAAGACCGAAAGGTCGAGCATGAGTCGAATAGAAGATACGATCAACATGAAGATGTTCACCGACGTTGACTAGTCCGTCTCACGTGATGATCGAACACGGCCTAGTTGACTCGGATCATGTTATACTTAGATGACTAGCAGAGGGATGTCTATTTAAGTGGGAGTTCATTGAATAATTTGATTAGATGAACTTTATTATCATGAACTTAGTCTAAAAATCTTTGCAATATGTCTTGTAGATCAAATGGCCAACGTAGTCCTCAACTTCAACGCGTTCCTAGAAAAAACCAAGCTGAAAGACGATGGCAGCAACTATACGGACTGGGTCCGGAACCTGAGGATCATCCTCATAGCTGCCAAGAAAGATTATGTCCTACAAGCACCGCTAGGTGATCCACCCGTTCCACAGAACCAAGACGTTATGAACGCTTGGCAGACACGTGCTGATGACTACTCCCTCGTTCAGTGCGGCATGCTTTACAGCTTAGAGCCGGGGCTCCAAAAGCGTTTTGAGAGACATGGAGCATATGAGATGTTCGAAGAGCTGAAAATGGTTTTTCAAGCTCATGCCCGGGTCGAGAGATATGAAGTCTCCGACAAATTCTTTAGCTGTAAGATGGAGGAAAATAGTTCTGTCAGTGAGCACATACTCACTATGTCTGGGTTACATAACCGCTTGACTCAGCTGGGAGTTAATCTCCCGGATGATGCGGTCATTGACAGAATCCTCCAGTCGCTTCCACCAAGCTACAAGAGCTTTGTGATGAACTTCAATATGCAGGGGATAGAAAAGACCATTCCTGAGGTATTTGCAATGCTGAAATCAGCAGAAGTAGAAGTCAAGAAAGAACATCAAGTGTTGATGGTCAATAAAACCACTAAGTTCAAGAAGGGCAAGGGTAAAAAGAACTTTAAGAAGGACGGCAAGGGAGTTGCCGCGCCCGGTAAGCAAGCTACTGGGAAGAAGCCAAAGAATGGACCCAAACCCGAGACTGAGTGCTTTTATTGCAAGGGAAGTGGTCACTGGAAGCGGAACTGCCCCAAATACTTAGCGGATAAGAAGGCCGGCAAAACAAAAGGTATATATGATATACATGTAATTGATGTGTACCTTACTAGTACCCGTAGTAGCTCCTGGGTATTTGATACCGGTGCAGTTGCTCACATTTGTAACTCAAAGCAGGGGCTGCGGAATAAGCGGAGACTGGCAAAGGACGAGGTGACGATGCGCGTCAGGAATGGTTCCAAGATCAATGTGATCGCCGTCTGCACGCTACCTCTATATTTACCTTCAGGATTAGTTTTAAACCTTAATAATTGTTATTTAGTGCCAGCTTTGAGCATGAACATTGTATCGGGATCTCGTTTAATTCGAGATGGCTACTCATTTAAATCCGAGAATAATGGTTGTTCCATTTATATGAGAGATATGTTTTATGGTCATGCTCCTATGGTGAATGGTTTATTCTTAATGAATCTCGAGCGTAATGCTACACATATTCATAGTGTGAGTACCAAAAGATGTAAGGTTGATAATGATAGTCCCACATACTTGTGGCATTGCCGCCTTGGTCACATAGGTGTCAAATGCATGAAGAAGCTCCATGCAGATGGACTTTTAGAGTCTCTTGATTATGAATCATTTGACACGTGCGAACCATGCCTCATGGGTAAGATGACCAAGACTCCATTCTCAGGAACAATGGGGCGAGAAACCAACTTATTGGAAATCATACATACTGATGTGTGCGGTCCAATGAGTGTTGAGGCTCGCGGTGGCTATCGTTATGTTCTCACCCTCACTGATGACTTGAGTAGATATGGGTATGTCTACTTAATGAAACACAAGTCTGAAACCTTTGAAAAGTTCAAGGAATTTCAGAGTGAGGTTGAGAATCAACGTGACAGGAAAATCAAGTTTCTACGATCAGATCGTGGAGGAGAATACTTGAGTCACGAATTTGGCACACACTTAAGAAAATGTGGAATAGTTTCACAGATCACGCCGCCTGGAACACCTCAGCGTAATGGTGTGTCCGAACGTCGTAATCGCACTGTATTAGATATGGTAGGATCTATGATGTCTCTTGCCGATTTACCGCTATCTTTTTGGGGGTATGCTTTAGAGACTGCCGCATTCACTTTAAATAGGGCTCCGTCGAAATCCGTTGAGACGACACCGTTTGAATTATGGTTTGGTAAGAAACCTAAGTTGTCGTTTCTAAAAGTTTGGGGATGCGATGCTTATGTCAAGAAACTTCAACCTGAAAAGCTCGAACCCAAGTCGGAAAGGTGCGTCTTCATAGGATACCCTAAAGAAACTGTTGGGTATGCCTTCTACCTCAGATCCGAAGGCAAGATCTTTGTTGCCAAGAATGGATTCTTTCTGGAGAATGAGTTTCTCTCGAAAGAAGTAAGTGGGAGGAAAGTACAACTTGATGAAGTATTACCTCTTGAACCGGAAAATGGCGCAACTCAAGAAAATGTTCCTGAGGTGCCTGCACCGACTAGAGAGGAAGTTAATGATGATGATCAAGATACTTCTGATCAAGATCCTACTGAAATTCGAAGGTCCACAAGGACACGTTCCGCACCAGAGTGGTACGGCAACCCTGTCTTGGAAATCATGTTGTTAGACAACGGTGAACCTTCGAACTATGAAGAAGCGATGGCGGGCCCGGATTCCGACAAATGGCTAGAAGCCATGAAATCCGAGATAGGATCCATGTATGAAAACGAAGTATGGACTTTGACTGACTTGCCCGTTGAGCGGCGAGCCATAGAAAATAAATGGATCTTTAAGAAGAAGACAGACGCGGATGGTAATGTGACCATCTATAAAGCTCGGCTTGTCGCTAAGGGTTATCGACAAGTTCAAGGGGTTGACTACGATGAGACTTTCTCACCGGTAGCGAGGCTAAAATCTGTCCGAATCATGTTAGCAATTGCCGCATTTTATGATTATGAAATATGGCAAATGGACGTCAAAACGGCATTCCTTAACGGTTTCCTTAAGGAAGAATTGTATATGATGCAGCCGGAAGGTTTTGTCGATCCCAAGAATGCTGACAAGGTGTGCAAGCTCCAACGCTCGATTTATGGGCTGGTGCAAGCATCTCGGAGTTGGAACATTCGCTTTGATGAGATGATCAAAGCCTTTGGGTTTACGCAGACTTATGGAGAAGCCTGCGTTTACAAGAAAGTGAGTGGGAGCTCTGTAGCATTTCTCATACTATATGTAGATGACATACTTTTGATGGGAAATGATATAGAACTCTTGGACAGCATCAAGGCCTACTTGAATAAGAGTTTTTCAATGAAGGACCTTGGTGAAGCTGCTTATATATTAGGCATCAAGATCTATAGGGATAGATCGAGACGCCTCATAGGTCTTTCACAAAGCACATACCTTGATAAGATTTTGAAGAAGTTCAAAATGGATCAGTCCAAGAAAGGGTTCTTGCATGTTTTGCAAGGTGTGAGATTGAGCTCGGCTCAATGCCCGACCACGGCAAAAGATAAAGAAGAGATGAGTGTCATCCCCTATGCTTCAGCCATAGGATCTATTATGTATGCCATGCTGTGTATCAGACCTGATGTAAACCTTGCCGTAAGTTTGGTAGGAAGGTACCAAAGTAATCCCGACAAGGAACACTGGACAGCGGTCAAGAATATCCTGAAGTACCTGAAAAGGACAAAGGACATGTTTCTCATTTATGGAGGTGACGAAGAGCTCATCGTAAAGGGTTACGTCGACACTAGCTTCGACACAGATCTGGATGACTCTAAGTCACAAACCGAATACGTGTATATGTTGAATGGTGGAGCAGTGAGCTGGTGCAGCTGCAAGCAGAGCGTCGTGGCGGGATCTACATGTGAAGCGGAGTACATGGCAGCCTCGGAGGCAGCACATGAAGCAATATGGGTGAAGGAGTTCATCACCGACCAAGGAGTCATACCCAATGCGTCGGGGCCAATCAAACTCTTCTGTGACAACACTGGAGCTATTGCACTTGCCAAGGAGCCCAGGTTTCACAAGAAGACAAGGAACATCAAGCTTCGCTTCAACTCCATTCGTGAAAATGTTCAAGATGGAGACATAGAGATTTGTAAAGTACATACGGACCTGAATGTAGCAGATCCGTTGACTAAACCTCTCCCTAGGGCAAAACATGAGCAACACCAGAATTCCATGGGTGTTCGATTCATAACAATGTAACTAGATTATTGACTCTAGTGCAAGTGGGAGACTGTTGGAAATATGCCCTAGAGGCAATAATAAAAGTATCATTATTATATTTCTTTGTTCATGATAATTGTCTTTATTCATGCTATAACTGTATTATCCGGAAATCGTAATACACATGTGAATAATAGACACCAACATGTCCCTAGTAAGCCTCTAGTTGACTAGCTCGTTGATCAACAGATAGTCATGGTTTCCTGACTATGGACATTGGATGTCATTGATAACGAGATCACATCATTAGGAGAATGATGTGATGGACAAGACCCAATCCTAAACATAGCACAAGATCGTATAGTTCGTTTGCTAGAGTTTTCCAATGTCAAGTATCTTTCCTTTGACCATGAGATCGTGTAACTCCCGGATACCGTAGGAGTGCTTTGGGTGTACCAAACGTCACAACGTAACTGGGTGACTATAAAGGTGCATTACAGGTATCTCCGAAAGTGTCTGTTGGGTTGACACGGATCAAGACTGGGATTTGCCACTCCGTGAGACGGAGAGGTATCACTGGGCCCACTCGGTAATGCATCATCATAATGAGCTCAAAGTGACCAAGTGTCTGGTCACTGGATCATGCATTATGGTACGAGTAAAATGACTTGCCGGTAACGAGATTGAACGAGGTATTGGGATACCGACGATCGAATCTCGGGCAAGTAACATACCGATTGACAAAGGGAATTGTATACGGGGTTGCTTGAATCCTCGACATCATGGTTCATCCGATGAGATCATCGTGGAGTATGTGGGAGCCAACATGGTTATCCAGATCCCGCTATTGGTTATTGACCGGAGAGTCGTCTTGGTCATGTCTGCATGTCTCCCGAACCCGTAGGGTCTACACACTTAAGGTTTGGTGACGCTAGGGTTGTAGGGATATGTATATGCAGTAACCCGAATGTTGTTCAGAGTCCCGGATGACATCCCGGACGTCACGAGGAGTTCCGGAATGGTCCAGAGGTAAAGATTTATATATGGGAAGTCCTATTTCGGCCATCGGGACAAGTTTCGGGGTCATCCGTATTGTACCGGGACCACCGGAAGGGTCCCGGGGGTCCACCGGGTGGGGCTACCTGTCCCGGGGGGGCACATGGGCTGTAGGGGGTGCGCCTTGGCCTACATGGGCCAAGGGCACCAGCCCTAAGAGGCCCATGCGCCTAGGGTTTCAAGGAGGAAGAGTCCTAGGAGGGGAAGGCACCTCCTAGGTGCCTTGGGGAGGAGGGATTCCTCCCCCTTGGCCGCACCACCCTAGGAGATTAGATCTCCTAGGGCCGCCCCCCCCCCCCCATTGGCCCTCCTATATATAGTGGGGGATATGGGGGACTTCTTACCTTTGCCTTTGGTTGCCTCCCTCTCCCTCTCCAACACCTCCTCCTCCTCCATAGTGCTTGGCGAAGCCCTGCTGGAGTACTGCAGCTCCATCAACACCACGCCGTCGTGCTGCTGCTGGTGCCATCTCCCTCAACCTCTCCTTCCCCCTTGCTGGATCAAGAAGTAGGAGATGTGGTTGTTCCGTACATGTGTTGAACACGGAGGTGTCGTCCGTTCGGTGCTAGGATCTCCGGTGATTTGGATCACATCGTGTACGACTACCGCATCCCCGTTCTTTGAACGCTTCCGCTCGCGATCTACAAGGTACGTAGATGCATCTAATCACTCGTTGCTTGATGAACTCATAGATGGATCTTGGTGAAACCGTAGGAATTTTTTTTTCTGCAACGTTCCCCAACATTCGAGCCATTGCCGAGCGCGCCGCACTGTCCCGACGAGCATGATCTAGCTCTGCCACCGAACAGTGCCCTGAAGGTCGCACCCGCATCAGCTTCTACCCTTAATTCGGAGCCAACTGCGCCGATCGAGGATGGGCGGTTGGACGCCACCTCGGGGGCTGCGATCCAAACGGCGATTGAGCCGAACACCAGCCCCGTACTCTACGAGACTCATGACTCCAAGGAGCCGGACTCCTCTCCGGACTCCGAACCCTCCGTGCCCCTGCCGATCGAATCCGATTGGGCGCCGATATCCTAAAGACACTGAAGTCTCTCTCTTTATCAGGAGAGCCCTGGCCGGACTGCGGTCAGCAAGGTTGGGGTACGGACGATGAAGAAATTCAAAGCCCACCCACCACCCACTTTGTAGCCACTGTCGACGATTTAACCGACATGCTCGACCTCGACTCCGAAGACATCGACAGTATGGACGCCGATGGAGACGATGAAGAACCAGCACCTATTGGTCCCTGGAACGCCACCTCGTCATATGATGTATACATGGTGGAGGCACCAAAAGGTGACGACGAGTAGCGGAAGGACGCACCGAAGGCTTGTTCCCTCGGAAAGCAGTCAAAGCGGCAACGCAAGCGTCGCCCCAAATCCCGCCTCGACAGAAATAGCGATCACACAGACCCAGCGCTGGAGCAGGGTGAACCGCTGCCGGACAACGGCAATCCGGATAATCAAATCGAACAAACAAATCCTATCAAGGATAATGATCCGGACAACATAATGCCGGACAGGTACCCGGAGCAGCAGACTGCCCGTAAAAGGCTTGTTGCCACCGCGAGGAGTCTGAAAAAACAGAAGCAAAGGCTCAAGGCCACGCAAGACACACTCCAAATCAGATGGAGTAAAATACTCAACACAACAGCAAGGTACGGCGACAATCGCCCCTACAAGAGCTACCCAAAGCGGAAGCTGCTACCCGAATTCGATGAGGAGGCCTCAGACCCCCCACAAGCAAATATTAAAGCAGCCACCTGGTCGGATAGATGACCCCTCTACCAACACAGAGCGGCATACAACGCCGCTCACCATACAACAGCAACCAATGCGAGGGCTCACACCCAAAGGACGGTACAACAAGATCCATCTATGGACCACGCAAGCGCGCCCCAGCACATGCAACACAACAAACATCCGAACAACGCGGTACACCCAACTACAGGGGTGCCGCACACCCCCTATGTTTCACCGATGAGGTGCTGGACCACGAATTTCCAGAGGGATTCAAGCCCGTAAACATAGAGGCATACGACGGAACAACAGACCCTGGGGTCTGGATTGAGGACTACATCCTTCATATCCATATGGCTTGAGGAGATGATCTCCACGCCATCAAGTACCTACCCCTCAAGATCAAAGGGCCAGCTCATCACTGGCTCAAAGGCCTCCCCGAAAGCTCCATTGGAAGTTGGGAAGAGCTCGAAGATGCCTTTCGGGCAAATTTCCAAGGGACTTATGTCCGACCTCCGGATGCGGACGATTTGAGTCATATAACTCAACAGCCCGGAGAGTCAGCCCGAAAGCTTTGGAACAGGTTTCTTACTAAAAAGAACCAGATTGTCGACTGTCCGGACGCCGAAGCCTTAGCAGCTTTCAAGCATAGCGTCCGTGACGAATGGCTCGCCAGACACCTCGGCCAAAATAAGCCGAGAACGATGGCCGCATTAACAAACCTCATGACCCCCTTTTGCGCGGGGGAGGACAGCTGGCTAGCCAGATGAAGCACCAGCGACCCCAGTACATCTGAAGTTAGAGATAGAAACGGGAAATCATGGCGCAACAGCAATAACAAACGCCGGAATAAAGAAGACAACACGAAGGGCACGGCATTAAATGCCGGATTCAAAAGCTCTCGGGCAGGCCAAAAGCTGCCCCCTAAAGGCACCAGGGACGAACTGTCCAGCCTCAATAAAATTCTGGACCAAGTATGTCAGATTCATAGTACCCCCGGTAAACCTGCTAATCATACCCATAGAGAATGTTGGGTCTTCAAGCAGTCCGGCAAGCTCAACGCCGTACACAAGGGGGAGGATACACCAAGTGAAGACGATGACGAGCCCCCCAAGCACGACACGGGGGAACAAAAGCAATTTCCACCATAAGTCAAAACAGTAAACGTGTTACACGTAATCAAGGGAAAAAACAATGCGGCACTCCCAAGAAAGTATACCCAAGTGCCTATCACCACGAAGTCCTGCCACTGATCATCTCAACCGAGCACTTTCGACCATCGTGATTACTCAGCAAGTATCCAACAGGCGGGATGGGCTGCCCTGGTATTAGACCCAGTAATTGGCGGATATCACTTCACAAGGGTCTTGATGGACGGCGGCAGTAGCCTAAACCTAATATATCAGGATACAATCTGCGGGATGGGGCTAGACCCAACACAAATTTGCCATATCAATACTACCTTTAAAGGAGTAACGCCAGGCCCAGGGGCTCGTTGTACGGGCTCCCTCCTACTACAAGTTACATTCGGCTCCCCCGATAACTTCCGTCGCGAGCATTTAACTTTCCACATCGCTCCGTTTCAAAGTGGCTATCAAGCACATATCGGACGCAAAGCTTTCGCTCGCTTTAATGCAATACCACACTACGCCTCCCTCACACTCAAGATGCCCGGTCCACGTGGCATCATTACAGTGCACGGAAATATCAAGCGATCTTTGCGCGCCGAAGAGAGTGAGGCTGCCTTGGCCGCCGCACACTGAAGGCGCCCGGACGAACGAAAGCATCCAATAGGTCATCAAGACCTCAGATACAACTAATCAAGTCCGGTGCCGCTATTTATATGGAAATAAGTGGTCACACCCTTATTTGTCAATACAAGGGGCTCAACGCGCGTAGACAAGTGGCAATTTCTTATCATCTTGAATTATATATGGTTTCTTTAAAAACTATCCTTTTGCACGGCAACTTTTTCACTTAACTTACTCTCTTTTACAGACGATCATCGTGCTACACCCGTCCAGGATACGGCACAACGGAGACACAGGCGCAGACATGCAGCAGGGACCCGCTCCAAGGATTCTTTTTAGATTAAGACCCTGCGTAAACCTTTTTTACTGTCTCTTGTTGATACATATCCACCGTTGAGAAGGATGCTGACGTCTTGGCATGTGGCCACGCCAGAACAATGCATGTACCTAGACACACATGGCTTCTTACAAAGGCCACTATTTAGGCCCGGTTTATACCACAAAGACCGAATACCTTAGGGAGTGTTCGGCATCGCGAGTTTGGCCCTATATGCATCAGCTCTGAATCATTGTCTTTGGTCAAATGTTGGGTTTGCCCGGCTCCTGTGTTTTGGTGCCTTACGTTCCGCCTTGCCGACCAAGGTAGCACCAGGGGAACTATTGTGATTGTGCCCTGGTTCATCCGGATGAGCACCTCAGTAGAGAAAGCCGAAAACTGACTGTCATGATATAGTGTGAGACTGGTCAACCACTCGATGACCTGTGGGAATGTTAGAATTCCTCTGCCTTAATGAAGGGCTGTTTCCCGGCCAGGCATGTACGCACCCCGAGATCGGGAGAGTGCGGAGCCACCAGGGGCTATCTAGTAGCCCCACTGTCAAACTCCTATGGCTAAGTGAAAGTGCTAAAGCATTATAGTCCGGTTGCCTCGCTCGCTCCACTATCACCTCCTTAATAGGACCAAGACATTGGGTTAAGTGTGAATGCGTGTTTTTGCAAGCACCTCCGCATTATATGCGTGAGGGTTGAAGCCGACGGCTGCAATCTTTCAGGTTATACACATGTATACATAAACGGCCGCCCAGGAGGCATCATATTACTTTCAGGAAAAAGTATAAAAATAGCCTTATAAAAATTTATAAAAGCATTTCGCTTACAATGAAATTACATATCACTCAAACATAATATTTTTTGAGCACTAGGTCTCTATCAAACGGGCACCCTCAAGAACTTCTTCAAAGTAGTGCTCGGCAGCCTTTCGACCTATAGCCGAATCCCGCGTTGCAACATTGGTAGCATCCATCTCCGCCCAATATGCCTTAACACGGGCAAAGGCTATCTGTGCGCCCTCTATGCACGCCGACCTCCTCATCGCATTAATGCACGGCACCACATCAAGGACCTGCTGCACCAAGCTGAAATAGTTGTTCGGTTTTGACCTTCCCGGCCATAGCTGATCCACAACAGACCTCATAGAGAGTCCGGATAACCTATTTAGTTCGGCCCATTCGGCTAATTGGTCAGTCAATGAAAGTGGACGCTTGGGAGAATGGAATTGTCTCCAAAACAGCTGGTCTACTCCACGGTCCATCTGACCCTGGAAGTACTTGGCCGCATCGGCAGCGCTCGCCGCCAAATCCATATACACATCCTCTGAACTCCACAGCCGATCCAGAGGGGCATACCGTGGATCTTCGAATTTCCTCCGCAACATAAAGGATTTCCCAGCTACAATATCCCTGGTTTCCCGCAGCTCCTCCTTCTTTGCCCTCATAGCAGAGCGGAGATCCTTTTTCGTCGTAGCAGCCTTCTCAAGGTCCGATGCCTTCACTTGTTTTTCCTTTTCAAGAACCCGGCAACGATCGGCAGCGGCTTTTAATTCTATAGCCATCTTGGCCATCTTGTCTCGGGTCCCGCCATGCACGGCCTTCTCGGCTTGCAACTCTTCGGCCGCCTTCACAGCAGCCGCATTACCCAACCTCGCTTGTTCCTTGGCTCGGGCAAGTTCTGCCTACAAGGCTTCAACAGTGCCAGCTCCATCTGCAGTCACAACATATTAAAGATAGTGGCATCATGCTGCTCTTCCTATGTGGCAATTCCCAGATATTCACACTTACCCTGTGCCTCGTCAAGCCTTTTGTTAACAAGCTCGATGTCGGCATCTGCCGCATCCAACTGCCGCTCTAAATGGGCAAACTCGCTAGTCCGGCTAGCCACCGGAGCTTCCATCACATGCACATAGAGGCAGTATGGTTATTTCCTGGGAATATGATCCTCTGTTCCTCATTGTTCCGACGAAGACCAGAGTCTCAGGGGCTACTATCTACACAGGGCACACCTAGCATGTGAAGGATTATCATACATTCTTTTACGTACCTCAAAGCCTGTCAGTAGACTCATAAAAGCTTCATGCAATCCGCTTCCGGCGGACAATATTCTCTCCATCATCGTATTCATCATCACACAGTGTTCATCTGAGATGGCCGCTCGCCCCACCAACTCCCTCAGAACATCCGATCACACACTAGACGGTGCCGGACTCTTTTTTCTGCTCTCTTCGGGAGCCGGACACTGGGAGCTTCGGGGCTCAATGGGATTATCTTCTGGCCTCACCGGACTCGGAGAGGCCCTCCACGACGACACTTCAGGGTTGCCCGCTTCTGGAGTGGAGGAATCCGGAGGAGGCGTTTCACTCTCCATCATCTCTGGAAGAAGATCCCCCGAAGATGAGCTCATTTGAGAGGGGCTAAGGCCTGAACTGCAAAAATATATGCGGTGGTTATTTCCTCAGAAGAAAAAGATGGCATATCTGTACTATTAAAAGTATTTCGGGTCACTTATGACTAAAGGGAGAATTGATCCCCCCGCGGACTTTGTGCGGCAACAGCGCCCCCCAAGGTAGGACCCTTTGTGGGAGACTTCTTCTCCCGTTTGGAAGCTTCGGCTTCTGAATCCCTGGGCGCAGTCGTTTTCCTCTTCTGGTCGCCTTCCCTCATGGAGATGCTCGCTCCCTCGGCTAGAATGGGCAGCATTGGGGGCCCGCGTCCGCCCGCATTATCCTCCACAGTATCTTCCTTCAAGGGCTCCGGGCAAGGTGCGATCTGGAGCATCTTTTCCAATACCGGATTTTCCAAACCCTCGGGGAGGGGGGCCGAACACCGAATCAACTTCGCCTTTGTTAGCCAGTCCTGGTCAAAAAGCAAACTCTCAGGAATAACTTCGTAACGAAGTAGAGAGAGTGTGTTCGGCCGGAAGATGCCTTACCTGTTCGGCAGTGCGGTTACTACTCATGCCCACGTCCTTGGTGATTTCCGGACACTCCAC
This sequence comes from Triticum dicoccoides, assembly GCF_002162155.2. Taxonomy (NCBI): domain Eukaryota; kingdom Viridiplantae; phylum Streptophyta; class Magnoliopsida; order Poales; family Poaceae; genus Triticum; species Triticum dicoccoides. The sequence goes on from NC_041386.1 coordinate 431,792,275, forward strand.
CTAAGGTCTGAAGAATGACTTGTACATCTCCTTGTGCGTCAGACTGAGAAAATTCTGAACGGCACGCGGTCCCTCGGTATTGAACTCCCACAGGCGAAGAGGCCGGCGCTTGCAAGGCTGGACTTGACGAACCAGCATAACCTGTGTTACCGCAACCAAACTGAAATCTCCATTGAAGAGACCTCGAATGCGGCCTTGCAGTATAGGCACGTCCTTGACTGGACCCCAGCTCAGACCTCTGCTGATCCATGACATCAGCTGTGGTGGAGGGCCCAAGCGGAAAGCGGGGGGCGCCCACTTTGCACTTCTAGGAGCCGTGATGTAGAATCATTCCTATTGCCACAATTCAGACACCTCTGGGATGGAACCTTTGGGCCACGGAGCTCCCTTCATCTTGCGAATTGAGGCACCTCCACACGCTGCATGTTGCCCCTCGACCATCTTCGGCTTCACTTCAAAGGTCTTGATCCATAGGCCAAAGTGAGGGGTTACCCGGAGGAAGGCCTCGCACACGACAATAAATGTCGTGATATGAAGAAAGGAGTCCGGAGCTAGATCATGAAAATCTAGATCATAGTAAAACATCAAAGCCCTGACGAAAGGATCCAGGGTAAGGCCTAGACCTCAGAGGAAGTGGGAAACGAACACGACGTTCTCGTTGGGTTCGGGGGTGGGGAGGGCCTGCCCTCGGGGAGGCAGCCGATGCAAAATCTCGGCGGTCAGATATCTGGCCTCCCTCAACTTCTTGATGTCTTCTTCCGTGACGGAGGAAGGCATCCATCGGCCTTGAAGGCTAGATCCGGACATGACTGGAGGTTCGGAGCACCTGACCTGAACTTTGGGCGTTTGAGCTTGAGGTGGGGAAAGGATTCGATTG
>NC_041386.1:431793594-431798369 GCF_002162155.2 Triticum dicoccoides
GTGAACATCAAGCGTCCTCTCCATGTCCGTTTGGACTTGCCTATAATCTAGGAGTCCTAGAAGCGGTTGGTTTACCCACGCCCGTATTGATGAGAATCCCGGGATAAGGGGACATGATCTCTGCTTTAACAAGACGTGCCAAGGAAACCGCCTCGCATAACGCGCTGAGGTGGGATAATGAAACAACTCGGATAAAGGCTTGGCCATGGTGTGTCACGCTACGGAATACGTCAGCAGATTAGATTGGTGTAAATATTATTCTCTCTATGGAAATATGTGGATACTTATTTTGCAGAGCCGAACACTATCTTTGTGTTCAAAATCTTCTACGAAGTACTTGGAGGAGGAACCCGCCTTGCAATGCCAAAGACAATCTGTGCGCCGGGCTCGTCGTCATTGAAGCCTGGTTCAGGGGCTACTGAGGGAGTCCTGGATTAGGGGGTGTTCGGATAGCCGGACTATACCTTCAGCCGGACTCCTAGACTATGAAGATACAAGATTGAAGACTTCATCCCGTGTCCGGGAGGGACTTTCCTTGGCGTGGAAGGCAAGCTTGGTGATACGGATATGTAGATCTCCTACCATTGTAACCGACTCTATGTAACCCTAACCCTATCCGGTGTCTACATAAACCGGAGGGTTTTAGTCTGTAGGACAACATAGACAACAATAATCATACCATAGGCTAGCTTCTAGGGTTTAGCCTCCTTGATCTCGTGGTAGATCTACTCTTGTACTACCCATATCATCAATATTAATCAAGCAGGACATAGGGTTTTACCTCCATCGAGAGGGCCCGAACCTGGGTAAAACTTCATGTCCCTTGCCTCCTATTACCATCCGGCCTAGATGCACAGTTCGGGACACCCTACCCGAGATCCGCCGGTTTTGACACCGATAGTTATGGTGAACTAGTTTCCCATGGCCCTCAATGATGGCGCGCGCTCGTCGCTCCTAAACCTGCCCGCGGGATCGATCTCCTCCTGGGACGAGATGCGCGAGCATTTCATCGCCAACTTCCAGGCTCGCGACCGCCCACCGGCTGCGGGTGACCTGCGACGCATCAAGCAGCAGCCAGGGGAGACCCTGGAGAAGTACATCTAGCGCTTCAACATCGTTCGTCTCAAGATCCCCAAGGTGTCGAAAAAGGCGATCATCTCCGCATTCACTGATGGCGTCCGAGACGTAAAGATGAAGGAGGAGCTCGCCATAAACAAGGACTTGTGCATGGCTCTAGAGATATTCAACATGGTGACCAAGTGTGCGAGAGCTGAGGGACGCCTCTCCCTTCTCGAGCTCCCTGAAGCTGACCCATAAGACAAGAAGACCAAGGCCAAGGACATGAAGTGCAAGGGGGCCGCCGTGCTCGCGGCCGAACCAGAAATGAAGCACGGCTACGATCACCTGGAGCCATCCATGGGAAGCCGCCTGTTCTACATCTTGCAAAACATGCACAACCACAACACCAATGACTGTCACGAGCTCCGGGCCATCCACGACGGGCGCCTTGGTTGTCGCCCCGAGCGCAACGATCGAGTCTACGGCCGCGGAGGAGGCCGAAGTGGAGGACGCTGGGATGGTCGCGGCCCCCGCCAAGAGTGGTCTGATTACCCTCGTGAGGAGCACTGGCAAGGCCAGCCAAGCGAGGGCTCCTGGAGGGACCAGCCACGTGAGGACCATCCTCATGACAATGCTGGCCTTCCTCTGCTTCCACCACCGTCAAGAAGAAACGACGATCACCACCAGGATGAGCGGGCTGGGGGCTTCCAGGAGCCTCGTGCCATCACTTGCATCCTGGGCGACGCTCAAGCCTCTGCCTCTCATCGCATCTTCAAGCAGTTTTCTCGTGAGGTGAACGCGGCCCTCCCCAAACTTGAGACTACGCGTCCGCTTAGGTGGTCCAAGTGCACCATCACCTTCAGCTCATCTGACCAGCTCAAGTGCGCGGCAACTGCCGGCGCTCTCCCGGTGCTCTGCTCGCCAACCATCAGCAACGTCCTCGTTACCAAGACTCTCATCGATGGCAGTGTAGGGCTCAACATTCTTTCCATTGAGACATTCGACCGACTCCAGGTAACCTATGACTAGCTGTAGCCCGGCAAGCCCTTCTCAGGAGTGACCGGTGGCTCCACCACCCCGATAGGGCAGGCCCGCCTCCCTGTCACCTTCAGCACCCACGACATCTACCACACCGAGCTCATTGACTTCGACGTCGCTCACTTTCGCCTCCCTTACAATGCCATCCTCGGCTACCCGGCCCTGGCCAAGTTCATGGCAGTCACCCACCATGGATACAACATCCTAAAGATGCCAAGGAGCTGTGACATTATCATGGTCACCGGCAAGGAGAAGGACGCGGTGTGCTCTCTCGAGCGCGCCTGCCAGGCAGCAGCAGTCGAGAACCCAAACGACGAAGGCACCGTCTACCCTCGTGAGGCTGTCCCCAAGAATAAGAAGCAACTAGTGCACGAAGAACCTCAGGAGAGCGGGGTTTCCAGCGGCACCACCTTAGGACCAGCGCCCACAGCCGGGGCGCCTCCCTCTCTTGCATAGGAAGGCGCGCCTAGCGCCGCCCTCGGGCTGGGCTTGGGGGCTCTCCTATGGAGGGCCTCTGACCTGGCCAGTGTCACGAGGGAGGTGCTCCGGCACCACCTGGAGGCGTACTTCAACGCTTGCTTCCATGAGGAAAGCGCGGGGCATGAGGCACGGGGCGCTCGAGAATTGATCACCAAGGCAACTGAGGATCTTTAGGAGGCAAGAGCCATACGGGGCGACCGTCGCCCACCATCTAGCGTAGCTCCTTGTCTCGACGAGGATATCGAGCTGCGCGTTTGCGTGAACATCCCAGCACTCAACAGGGTCGCCTCTCAGCAGCTCTTCTAGCTGTCCCACGTTGGCCGGTGCGAGGGCCCACCTCACAGCTACGTTTGCATGCCTTTCAGCTTATTGGGCGGGGCTATCGTGCATCAGCATCACATGCAGAGCATTCTAGCGGCTCAGGAGGCCAGGCTCTAGGAAATCCTAACGGAGATGGTGGCGGATCCTCGCGAGCCCCCTGGTCCCTTAGAGCCTCCCAAGGTTCAGGGCCTGGGCGGCTCATGAGGAGCGACTCCTTCAGCACGCGTCTTCAGCTACTCCAACACTTCTTCAGCAATGGTGCCAGGTGATATCTTTTGGTTTGTTTAGTTGGTGGCGCCCCTCAGGCTGCATCATCCCCAAGTCGCGTGGGTCCGTCCTACGGCATGTACCCTTCCTACATCTATCAGAGCTGGCTTTACCTCCTTCCATGAGTTGCTTTATGATTATCATCTGCCTGTCCGGTACTTCGTTGCCATGAACGTCATACGCCCTTGCAAACCCACCCACGACCGCCTCATGATTAAGGACAGGCACAACATCTGTGCTCGGGTCCGTCCCTATAGCGTCGCTAAACCCAAGAGGCTGAGCTCTGGCTCGCGGGCCTGGTCCCGTGCACGTCACCTCCCATGGTCCTTGGTGCCTTGTTCTCGCATGAGCTAATCATGGGTACACAAGCAAGGGCGAGCGACCCGGTGCCTCGTCACCATGGGAGCCACGCACCAGTTGTCTTTGTTCAGGACTTTCGCATGAGAAGACTGGGCACGGCGCATGTGCTCGGGTCCGTCCCTACAACATCGATAAACCCAACGATTGAGCTATGTCTGGCGGGCCGGCCCCGTTCACGTCACCTCCTGGGGTCATTGGTGTTTGGCCTTCTCATGTGATAACCTCCGGATCAGGGGCGGAGCCAGGATTTGAGCATGAGGGGGGCGAGAAGAAGCCAAAAACAACCAATCATATCTAACATTGTAGAAGTCTATTGTATATATCAATGGAATCAAAATGCAAGTACATATAGTTCACAATTTGGAATAAAATAACACTTTTGTTAGTTTATTTAAGTATAACTCTAGACCACAAAACCTATTACCTATATATCGAACAAGTCAACAATATCATTCTCGAAACCTAACAAACCAAAAATAATAATGATCCGATTGTCATCTTGATGTATAGTTGTTATACAAGATTATGATTTGTAGTAACCAATGTAACAACAACATTACCTAGTAATTTGTGTAGTCTTATTATATGTTGGATATAACTTGAGATTTTGGTTTAGCTCTGACCACATGAAGCATAAGATTATGGTATAGGACTTAATACTCACCAACAAGCAACAACTGCTTCATTGGGATGAGCTTGTGTCGACGGTTCACGCTAGCTATAGACTCAACGAACCGCCAAATCTTCCTTGAGGTAGCTGATGGCAATGCTCCAATGCCCTACCCCATGCAGGCGGTGGCGATCTATCCTAGAAACCAAATCAAAAGAAATACTAACATTCAGAGTAAGGTTCTCATTCACAAAATAGAATTACTAATAGCTAATAGCCACTATTGGTACTAGTACCTGCTTGTATCCAAAGGGTGGCCTCCCGGCGCCTAGCCATAGATGACGTTGTGGCGAGTGACGGCGGCGGCAAGCGCCCTAGCATCTAGATGCATGTACAGGGGATCAATCAATTGATCTGATCGATGGCACCTGCGCTCGGCAAAACAGTTACTACGTACATGGGGTATGGGGAAAGGCCGTGATAGCACATGGGCTACTTGGCTTAGTTTATTGCGTACCAATTCCAGGATTTGATCAAGTTGGGCCATCATTAATCAAGTGATTACTCGTCCAGTAGCATCTCTAATTAGTCCTGGACTCCAATACACCAGTATGTATATATACCAGAAAAATTCAGGGGG
>NC_041386.1:431798665-431809774 GCF_002162155.2 Triticum dicoccoides
CAAGTGTTTCAAATCAAATTTAGGCACAACCCGCCTTGAGATAGGGCCTCGTGGGTCCCGCGCTGGCTCACGAGTGCCCATACACACCTCCTTTAGCCCTGCCGTGCAAGCCACATGTCAGGGCGGGGCTGTACATGCCCTGGGGGCTCCACTCATAGGGAGCCCCCACCCACACACTAGTGGAAGCACCATGCTCCGCGCTGGTAGTCGACACGGTCGAAGAGCGGCTATGCCCGTGCATGGGCAGAAGCGCCATGCTCCACACTAGTGATAAACAACTGAGGGTGGCCTCACGGCCGCAATAACCTCAGGGAGCTGTCAGGCTCGGTGTTTAGCCTCACTGCAATGCTTTCCCTTTGGGAGAGATGCGCAAGGGGGCTAGGCATGGGGGCTACGCTCGGGTCATGCCTAGCGTACACCACCCTGCCAGGTCCCTTGGACCTGGTCTTCGCTCCCCCTCCCGAGCGGGACCTCGGCGAGGAAAGGTATGGAGGGTTGTTTGTACGTCAAGGGGACTCCTGAGCATCGTGACTCAGGAGCCTAACTGGTCACGTGGCCCCTCACTCCTTGGTCTCATCCTAGTGATCCGGATGACCAAATGGCAGCTGAGGTATGCGCGGGGCCGAGCCCTGCCGACGCAGAATGCTAAAGGCCTACTCTCGCATCTCCTTCCCGAGGGTTGTTTGTACGTCAAGGGGGACTCCTGAGCATCATGACTCAGGAGCCTAACTGGTCACATAGCCCCTCACTCCTTGGTCTCGTCCTGGTGATCTGGACGACCCAATGGCAGCTGAGGTATGCGCGGGGGCGGGCCCTGCCGACGCAGAACACTAAATCAAACAAAAAGGAAATCGTGGAATCTTAGCAAATTATTACAAAATGTATTTTTTCTTAAAAGTACCAAGCATAAGTTCTTATGCCTCCACAAGGCATGATACATGTCGCAGGACCTAAACAGGGGGAGCGCCGCCATCAAGCTTCTTCTTCATCCTTGGATGCCACCATCGCCCACTTGGGGAACCTCATTGTTGATGATGACGTCGCTGTCGCAGCCGTCCTTGCCACCAGCCGTGCCTGCAGTGTCGATGGCAAGGAACTTCCGCAGCAAGGCCTCCACATGGTCTTTCATGGCTCCGACAGCAGCGGTGTAGTGCTCCAGGTCCACGGGCTCAAGCAAGGCACCAAGGTCGAAGCCGGGATTGCGAAGATGGAGGTGGATGAAGACGCGCGTCATGGCCGAGGTGGAGAGCGTGCAGGCCTCTCCTTCCACCACAGGACCAACCCCAATGACAACGCCCTCGAGCACCATGACAAGCTTGAGGAGTAGCTCGGCGGGGCCTTCCTTCGAAGTCACCAACGGCTCCTTCAACCCGCTCCCGTATAGATCCTGCAGTGCCTTGCGGGACCTCTTCTCGGGGGAGTCAAAGGCGGCACGTCTCGCGGTGGCTGCCTCCTCAGCCTCGGCAAGGAGTTTCTTCCTAGCCTCCAGCTGGGCCTTCTCCGCTTCCACCTCCGCCTTCAACTTCTCCAGGAGACCACGCTCGGTGGCCTGCTCTTGGGCCGCTTACTCCAGCTCGGTGTCACGATCCGCAACTGCAGCTTCCCGGGCCTTCAGCTTCTCCTCTTGCACCTCGAGCTAGCGGGCCTGGGCGGCCTGCTCGTCACGGAGGCTCTTCAGCTCGGCCTCTGCCACGCGACAACGCTCCTCGTCTGCCTTGGCGTCCTTCACTGCCGCGTCACGGGGGGCCCCGGCTAGGCTGGCTACATGCTGGCCCTCCTCTAAGGCGGCCACGGCCTGGCCCCGGGCCGCCTCGACGGACATGTAACACCCTAGATGTAACTTGCCATATTTGTAACTCCGACTCTTGCCATTCTCGGCTTTAAGTTATGAGATTCCCTTCGTGGTTGGGTTTTTGTCTTCGTATTGCATTTTGTTCATGTCATGCATTCCATATCATGTCATCATGTGCATCTAATTTGCATACGTGTTCGTCTCGTGCATCCGAGCATTTTCCCCATTGTCCGTTTCGCAATCTGACGCTCCCACGTGCACTGGCGTACCCCTTTTGTCTCTTTTTGTGAGCGGGTGTTAAACGTTCTCGGAATGGACCGAGATTTGCCAAGCAGCCTTGGTACACCACCGGTAAACCGCCTGTCAAATTTCGTGCCATTGGAGTTCGTTTGATACTCCAACGGTTAACCGGGCAACCGCGAAAGCCTCTTGTGTGTTGCACCCCAACACCCCTCCAAAACGACCCAATAACCCATCCAAACCACTTCCATGTCCTCCGTCGTCGGATCACGATTGTGTGGGCAAAAACTACACTCCATTTGGACACTCCTACCTCCTCCTAGCTATAAATATGTGCACCCCGTCCAAATTCCGGGTCCCAAAACCCTAAATTTCGTCCCCTCCGCCGCCGGACATGCCCGCGCCACCGCGCCCACACCACTCGCAGCGCGCCATGTGTCCCCGCCACCACCTCGCATCCGCGGCCTGGCGAGCCCAGGCGGGGCCCGCCCGGCCCATCCGCGCGTGCCGCCCGACGTGCACCGCGCCGCCGCCCGCTCCCACGGCTCGTCCCCGCCGCCGACCGTCAGCCGCTCGCCTACACCTCTTCGTCCCCACGCGCCGCCGTTAACCTCCGCCGCCCGGCCGACCTTCGCTCCCCGCCGCCGAGAGCGCCTCGCCGCCGCGCCTTCCTCGAACACCGGCGCCGCCTCGGCCTCTCCTCCGGCCAGATCCGGCCTCCCCGGCCCCGATTCAGTGAGCCAGAGCTCTGTCGCCGGCCCGTCCAACTCCGGCGAGCACTCCGGCACCACCTCGACATCCGTGCCAAAGTCAAACCCTAGATCCATTCCAGAGGTTGTTTTTTCCTCTAAGTCTTTTCCCTGTAACATATTATGCCTCTGTTCATGATGCCATATCTTCGTGACCGTAGCTCCATTTCATGCGCATGATATATCAAAATGTTCATTATGAGATGCTCTTCATTTATTTCCATTGTGGCATGCTTGTTTGAGGTCATCTTGATGCCCTAATAATTGATGCAAGAGTGTTATAAATTGTTTACTACTGCTACTTATCAGTTTAGGGCGATTTGTCATTTTTGTCACATTTGATGTGTCCTTCATATGGGCATGAGCTCTACATGTGTTTTGAGATATGTCATGCCATCTTTATAGAGGTTCTTGCCATGTATTTTGTTCATCAATGTGATGACTAGCACAAGCATGCAAAGTAGCCTTCGTGATATTGCTGATTTCAGGGTCTTAGGATTTTGCAGTCTTTTGTCTGCTGTTATTTTTATGCCATGTAAACATGATGCTACAGTGAGATACATGCTTGTTTTGAGTATCTTCAGTAAGGGTGTTTTGTAAATATGGTTATGCTCTATCCATCCATGCCACTGTTTGCATTTATGGAGTGACCTAGGATGTCTTAATCTTGCTCTACTTTTGCTATAAAATGTTCCTGGCATATTGTTTACATGTTAATCAATTTTGCCATGGTTGTTGCTAGTGATCCATGCATGCTATGAACTTGCTCTCGCCATGGTTAGCTTCATGAACATGTCTCATTGATGTTAGTTTGCTTATCTTGTCATGAAAGGCTTTGTGGTGAGTGATTCGATCTCGCAAAGTTGCCTTCATAACTCTGTTTATGCCATGCTCTGTTTTCTGCCAAGTCTGAAACTGTTAATAAAACTTGCTATGTTTACATGGGTGCCATCCTATCTTCTGTGCCTTTTTGGCTCATGTTCAGTAAGGTATTTTTGTTCTATGCATTTAGTAAATTCATGCCATGCCTTTGTTTGCTATGATATGTTCCTGTAGCATGTTGCTTGCTTGCTCTAAACATGGCTTCCTGATGTTATTCCTGGTATACTAGTATTTTCACCAAGTCCGTGAAGCTGATATCTTTTGCACTTTTGCCATGCTTGTTTGAACCTGCTCTTGTGTGATTTAGCCGTAGCTCAGTGTTCATGTTTTGTCAAGAATCTTGAGTACATCACTTCTATATGATTTGTTGCTATGTTGGAGTGCAGTAGCTTAGTTTCTTGTTGCATTCTAGATGGCATCGTGCTGTTAATCGCAGAATTGTGCCATTCTTGTTTTGCTTGACATTTGCAAACCATGCATCAGTTTCCGGTGATATTTATATCGATTTCGACCAAAATCATCTCATCTTTCTAGCGGCACACTTGGTTTGCCAAGTTGATGCCTTGATCAATCTTTTCCTTCCGGAGCACGCATATGCATAGCATATCACATCTCGCATATCATGCCATGTTTTGCATCATGTTGATTGTGCATTGCACCGCGATTGATTGTTGGTCCTTTTGCTTGTGTTCTTGCTTTGGGTAGAGCCGGGAGACGACTACGTGATCGAGGAACCTGTTGAGTACGCTAACAAGGATCAAGCTTTCGTCAATTCTGAGAACTTTGCAGGCAAGATGACCATACCCTCGAAATCACTTCTATCTTTGCTTGCTAGTTGTTTGCTCTATTGCTATGCCGCGCTACCTACCACTTGCTATATCATGCCTCCCATATTGCCATGTCAAGCCGCTAATCCCACCTTTCCTAGCAAACTGTTGTTTGGCTGTGTTACCGCTTTTGCTCAGCCCCTCTTATAGCGTTGCTAGTTGCAGGTGAAGATGAAGCTTGTTCCTTGTTGGAACATGGTTATTGTTGGGATATCATTATTATCTCTTATTTACTTTAATGCATCTATATACTTGGTGAAGAGTGGAAGGCTCGGCCTTATGCCTGGTGTTTTGTTCCACTCTTGCCGCCCTAGTTTCCGTCATACCGGTGTTATGTTCCTTGATTTTGCGTTCCTTACACGGTTGGGTGATAATGGAAACCCCTTGACAGTTCACCTTGAATAAAACTCCTCCAGCAAGGCCCAACCTTGGTTTTACCCTTTGCCACCTAAGCCTTTTCCCTTGGGTTCCGCGGACTCAAGGGTCATCTTTATTTTTAAACCCCCGGGCCAGTGCTCCTCTGAGTGTTGGTCCAAACTAGAGCACGATGCGGGACCGACCCTTGGCAACTTGGGTTATGTTGGTACCTGTATGCTTAGCTTATCTGGTGTGCCCCGATAACGAGATATGTGCAGCTCCTATCGGGATTTGTCGGCACAGTCGGGTGGTCTTGTTTTACCATTGTCGAGATGTCTTGTAACCGGGATTCCGAGTCTGATCGGGTCTTCCTGGGAGAAGGAATAACCTTCGTTGACCGTGAGAGCTTGTGATGGGCTAAGTTGGGACACCCCTACAGGGTTTTGAACTTTTGAAAGTTGTGCCCACGGTTATGGGCAGATGGGAAATTGTTAATATCCGGTTGTAGAGAACCTGACACTTAACTTAATCAGAATGAATCAACCGCGTGTGTAGCCGTGATGGTATCTTTTTGGCGGAGTCTAGGAAGAGAACACGGTCTCGTGTTATGCTTGAATGTAAGTAGCTTCAGGATCACTTCTTGATCACTGTTAGCTTCTCGACCGTGCTTTGATTCTCTTCTCGCTCTCTTTTGCGTAAGTCAGCCACCATATATGCTTAGTGCTTTGCTACAGCTCCACCTCACTATCCTTTCCTACCCTTAAGCTTAAATAGTCTTGTTCGCGAGGGTGTGAGATTGCTGAGTCCCTGTAACTCACAGATACTTCCAAACAGATGCAGGTGCTGATGATGCCAGTGCAGGGGACGCTACCGAAGTCAAGTGAGAGTTCGACGAGGATTCAGGCCGTTACTATGTTTCTATTCCGGATGATCAGTAGAGGAGCCCAGTTGGGACGATTGGGCATCTAGCATTTGGGGTTGTCTTTCTTTATTTTGGTTCCGTAGTCGGATCTTTGTTTGTACCGTGGTTGATGTATGATATATTTATGTATTGTGTGAAGTGGAGATTTTAAGCCGACTCTTTATCCCTTTCTTATTCAGTACATGGGATGTGTAAAGATTACCCCTCTTGCGACATGCCTACCATGCGGCTATGCCTCTAAGTCGTGCCCCGACACATGGGAGATATAGCCGCATTGTGGGTGTTACAGGACGCATCAGCCCGGAGCCACCTTGAGATCAGCTCCAGGCACCCCGACGCCCTGCGCCGGTCGGGCCACTGAAGGTCGCCCCGAAGCTGGTCCAGCGCGGAGAGGGCCTCCTCCAGAACACCGGGCGCGGCGGAAGAATCACGACCCAGTGGTGTGATGGACGGGGGAGGAGACGGCGCCAGCGTCAGGACCGGCGAAGCAGCAGCGACAAAGATGGTCGGGGGCTATGAAGCCTTCGGGACATTGGCAGGCAAGCTGAAGGCGGGCGCCTCCGGAGCCAGCCTGGCCGTAGGGATTGCCTTCTCCTGGGGCTCAGCCTCCGAGCCTCGGGAGGACAACCCTGCTGTGGGAACACATGGGTCGGCCTCATCCTTTTGCACTAGAGGTGGCGCGGCCGCGGCAAGCTGCTTAGCCTCGGTGGTTCTGGCCTCCTCCTTCTTCATCTTCACCATCGGTGTTGGCCTAGCCGCAGAGAGGGAAATGTCAAAACACTATGTCAAGAGCAGGGAGCAAAGACAAGACAGCACACTTACTGGTCCACGGTGATGTAATCCCTTGTCATCTTCAGAAGCGCGAGGCCCAAGGGCTTCATGGGTATGGGAGCCGTCGAGCCCTCAGGGGCGCACGGGCGCACGGCCGACTCTGCAATGGTGGCGGCCGGCGACGAGGCAGAGGCGTCGCCTCAGGAAAGTTGCGCTGACCTGTCCCTCTTCGGGGTCCCCTACCTCAGCCTCTTCTGGGGAGTGCCCCCGGACCTCGTGGTGGCCCCGGTGGAGAGCGCCGGATCTCTCACCGGGTGCTTGCCGGCTTCATCATCATCAGAAAGGCCGCGGAGGAGATCGGTCTACCGTGGAGGAGAGGTCTCCCCCACCTCCTCCAAGGTCGCCTTTGAATCTGCCTACCCCTCCCCCTAGGACTCGCCGGAGGACACAACTGCACCGGGGAGCCCAGGGGATGGGAAGGCTTCAGTGGCACAAGCCCGTGCTCATTGAATGCGGGCATGGTGGCGGCCACCTTCTGTCCATCAGTGCGGCGGTATAGGGGGAGATGAGAGTCTGGGGCGCAGCCCTGGTCCTTTCCGAGCAGGGCGCGCATGACCTTGTCCAGCTCCTCGCCGGGCAGCTTGTCCGGGCGCAGCCGTGATGTCTACTTGTCACACCCACGATGCGGCTATATCTCCCACGTGTCGGAGCACGACTTGGAGGCATAACCACATTGTAGGCATGTCGCAAGAGGGATAATCTTTACACATCTCATGTATTGAATAAGAAAGAGGTACAGAGTTGGCTTATAATCGCCACTTCACACAATACATAAATATAGCATTACATCAACCAGATACAATCAAGGTCTAACTACGGAACCAAATAAAGAAAGACAACCCCTGATGCAAAATATCCCCGATCGCCCCGACTGGGCTCCACTAATGATCAACTGGAAACGAAACAACACAATGAACGAGATCTTCATCGAGCTCCTCCTTGAGCTTGGTTGCGTCACATACACGGTATCATCGGCACCTGCAACTGGTTTTGGAAGTAATCTATGAGTCACGGGGACTCAGCAATCTCACACTCTCGCGATAAAGACTATTTAAGCTTATGGGTAGGGAAAAGGTATGAGGTGGAGCTGCAGCAAGCACTAGCATATATGGTGGCTAACATACACAAATGAGAGCGAGAAGAGAAGGCAAAGCACATTCGAGAATCTATGATCAAGAAGTGATCCTGAAACTACTTACGGTCAAACATAACTCCAACACCGTGTTCACTTCCCGGACTCCACCGGAAAGAGACCATCACGGCTACACATGCGGTTGATGCATTTTAATTAAGTTAAGTGTCAAGTTTTCTACAACCGGACATTAACAAATTCCCAACTGCCCATAACCGCGGGCATGGCTTTCGAAAGTTCAAAACCCTGCATCGGTGTCCCAACTTAGCCCATCACAAGCTCTCATGGTCAACGAAGGATATTCCTTCTCCCAGGAAGACCCGATTAGACTCGGAATCCCGGTTACAAGACATTTCGACAATGGTAAAACAAGACCAGCAAAGCCACCCGAATGTGCCGACAAATCCCGATAGGAGCTGTACATATCTCATTCTCAGGGCACACCGGATAAGCAATCCGTACAACTAAAACCAACCCTCAAGTTTCCCTGAGGTGGCGCTGCAAGGGGCTCTAGTTTGGACCAACACTTAGAGGAGCACTGGCCCGGGGGTTTAAAATAAAGATGACCCTCGAGTCTGCAGAACCCAAGGGAAAAGGCTTAGGTGGCAAATGTTAAAACCAAGATTGGGCCTTGCTGGAGGAGTTTTATTCAAAGCAAACTGTCAAGGGGTTCCCATTATAACCCAACCGCGTAAGGATCGCAAAATGAAGGAACATAACACCGGTATGATGGAAACTAGGGCGGCAAGAGTGGAACAAAACACCAGGCATAAGGCCGATCCTTCCACCCTTTACCAAGTATATAGATGCATTAATTAAATAAGAGATATTGTGATATCCCAACACATCCATATCCCAACAATAACTAAGTTCCAACAAGAAACAAACCTCAGCTTCACCTGTAACTAGCAACGCTATAAGAGGGGCTGAGCAAAGCGGTAACATAGTCAAACAACGGTTTGCTAGGAAAGGTGGGTTAGAGGCTTGGCTTAGCAATATGGGAGGCATGATATAGCAAGTGGTAGGTATCGCAGCATAGGCATAGCAATAGAGCGAGCAACTAGCAAGCAAAGATAGAAGTGATTTCGAGGGTATGGTCATCTTGCCTGAGATCCCGCAAGGAAGAAGAACGAGTCCATGAAGAAGGCAAACAGATGAAGTCGAACGAATCCTCACAAACGTGACTTTATCGGAACTAACCCGAAGAAGCACACCAGAAAGAAGAAAACAACATAGTAAACAACCATCACATAATCATGGCATGATGCACAACCAAGTATGATGCATGTCCGGTTTAATTAGGCGTGTCATGGAAAAGTGCACAAACAATACTACAAATTAAGTGGAGCTCAATATGCAACTCCGTTGTATATTGACGAAACACCACGTCAATTATTTAGTTCTCTCTCGTTTATGTACCCAACTGTATTAAATGTTCTTAACATGGAAAGAGGTGGAGCATAAGTAAACTAAACATTTAGGCAAGTTTAAATGAGGCCAGAACAACAAGCAACAATTCCGGTAAAACCTCATATGCATTTATCAATTTGGTGCAACAACAATTTTACACATTTAAATGTTATTATCATGATGCAAATGACATGTTCAAGTTTTATGCAAGTATTATTAAAAGTTGGCATGAGCGTGATGAGAGCATTTGTGTCACCGTGGTAGAAAGAAAGGGGTGCTGCGATGAAGAAACGAAAATGATGACGCGGCAACATTCCGTGATCCGGTAGCTCACGGGGGATACCGGTGCAAAAAGAAGTGGGTGCGAGTGTGTCATGCAAGAAGATGGGGTGCTCCCGGATTCCGGCTTCCCACATGATGGTGGCAAGGCAAAAGAGGGGCTTCGTGCAAGGAACAACTCGGACAAGGAGCAACACAAGGTCCAACTCATACATCGCAAGTATTCATCCACAGGCGTTGTCTCGGTGGTATACCTTCGAAGCATGCGTTTCGGGTGGAACGAGTTCCTAGAGGGAAGTAGGCGTTTCTCATGACGGTAGTTGAACTTGAAGTTCGCGTTACACGGGTCTTCGGTGACGGTCGTCATACATGGTTCGGAGTGGTACTTGCATCTTCGGACTTGTCGGTCTCGATTCTTGCGATGGTAGCGGTATACGTTTGGTTTTCGGAGAGGTACTTAACGAATCCAATGTCGTCGGGGCAATGGGTAGTGGTATACACGACGTCAGGTACTTGTCGGTTCGGTCTTGGCGGTGTAGATGTACACGTTGTCGGGGTACTTGTCGCATCACCGGGTGTAGTCGTACACGTTCAAAGCGGAACTTAGCGTATCCATGTACTTGGCAGTCTAGGACGTAGAGGTACACTTGTCCAAGTGGAATTTGACGATGACGGGGTCTTCAGGGTACTTGGCGCTTGAGGTTCCAATCCGGTTTCGAATGCGTTCACGCAACACATCGCAGGAGCAAGAGGCAACAACTTGGTGGGGTTCTGGCCATACATGGTGATCTCGAAGCCGAGGTGAACGGCACTGCTTGAGAAGGCAAACGACGGCTGTGACGGGGCATGAGCAGAGGCCAAGGAGCTCGATGGGGCAAGTGGAGCAACATGCGGTAGGGGCGTCCATGAAGGTGAGCAGGGAAGGCATGGCACGAAGGCATGGGAGGATCCCGTGGCCGTGGAGGGCCAGTGGCGGCCTGGACAACGGCGGAGACGGGGCTGGAGATGGACGACGAGGAGGAGAGCTTGGGGTAGAGCATGGTGGCGGCGGAGTAGAGATGGAGTCCGGTGTAGACCGGCCACGGGGCAGCGGCAGCAAGGCCATGGAGGCAAGGTCAGCCGGAGCTTCGAGCTCGGCGTCCATGGCAGGACGACGAGGAGACCGGAGGAGGAGGGCCATGGAGGAGGCGCAGGGGTCCTGCCGGCGAGGAGAAGCAGAGGCGGCAAGGCGGCGGAGGTCGCCGGTAGAGGGACCGGGCGCAGGGGTCGGCCTGCAGGTGGCCGGAAGCTGGCCGGGGTGACTGCCGGCCGCGAGGAGGAGGCAGAGGGGAATGGGACGAGGGCGCGGTGCTGGTCTCTCTCTTCCTCTCTAGCGGCACATCGAGGGAGGAGGGATCGAGCACGGGGCGTGCGCTGGAGGGAGATCGAGAGGGAGGTTGGGGAGAAGGCTGCGAGCGTGTGCATCTCCTGGCGGCGGAGGGAGAGGGAATAGGGAGAGGAGATCGAGCACGGCTCGCCAGGGTTAGTGGTTAGGTTAGGTGGGCTTAGGGAGGATACTGGGAAGCGGGCCGGCCTGGGCCTTGGAGGCCGTGGGAGGCTGGGCCTAGGCGGCTGCGGGAGACCTTAGAGGAGGCCGGTCTGGGTCGGGTCAGAGAGGCCTAGTTGGGCTGGCTCTCCTCTCTCCATCT
>NC_041386.1:431810010-431830902 GCF_002162155.2 Triticum dicoccoides
GAACGAAGTTGGACTCGTGGATAAATTTCCCAGACTCACAAAAATACGATTGTTCTGAGAGAATACAAAAGGCCAAGATTAAAAGATTTAAATTCAAACTCATTTGATTTGAATTCAAATGATTTGAATAGGAAGTGAGGGTTGGGAAGGTCCAAAAATGTTCGGATTTTTGGTGGAGCTCCGGAATATGATGAAAGAATATATGGCAAGGTTAGAGACCAAGAATTAAGATAACAAAGGCATCGGGATAATTTTAAGTGTGTTATGGTGATTTCCAAATTAATGGAATATTTATAAAAGCTCCCTAAATATTAGGAGGATAAAGTTATAAAGAGAAGTCACTCTTCCCTCGATTTAAATCGATCGAAGATCCACACAAATTATTTAGTTGAGATGCAAAAGATTTATGACATGATGCAATGCACATGATGCAAAGATGAATGCAATAAACCAACAACTCACACGACGAAAACCCGGAAACCCTGGAAGGCACCTGAAGCTCCGGTCTTGGGGCGTCAGAACACTCCACCACTACGAGAGGATCTCATCCCGAGATCTAGGATGGCACCAGAGAGAAATGGAAGAGGAAGAGGAGAGGTAAAACTAAGTTGCTTCTTTGACAAACGAGTGAAACCAACGAGCCTTGAGAGGTTAAACAAATTGAAAGAAAGAATGCAACGAAGAAGAACAAAGTTCAAAACACTCCGTTAGAAAAGAGGAACAAGGAACCTTACGGGAACCTTGTAGGTTGAAAGACATAAGAAAAAGGGTTGCAATGGAGAAGAAGTACATGAAAGCACTTCGGTAGAAATGAGATGTACAAGGATCGATAAAGATCAATTATGACAACACTCCGGTTGAAACAAGATAGAGAAGGAATAAAAATGATATAATTCAGGCAGCACTCCGACTATAAATGGAAGGAATTGAACATGAATTTGACAAGATGAGAGGATACTTGACGAAAACAACAACACACTGCCTCCGGAACTATTGAAAGAATGGCACAAGGGGTAAGAAAGGTTTCAAACAGCACTCCGGTTAAATGGATAAGCAAAGGAAAGAACATGATCTTGACAAAACAAGATGATGGGTCGAAGAGAGCAACATCACAATGCCTCCGGAGGAAATAATAGAAGATAGATCATTGGAATAAAAGAATGAAGAAGAGAATGATAACTCCTCCCACAAATGAATTTGTAAAAAAACATCCTTATGAAGAAGGCTTGAACAGAGTTGTTGAAAAATCAACAACGAAAAGAGTAAGCTTGATATGGATTTATAGAAGTCATCTCAAAATTATGAGGTGATAACTTGCCACTCACGGAAAAGATTTGATTGGGAGCTAGAAAAAAGATAGCAATCTTCTTCCACCGAGGTGATAAGGATAAAACTTGGATCATAGATAATCACCACAAAGAGCAACATTCCCAATGGAAGGCTTTAGGTGAAATTTATACCAAGATAAATCCATGGAAGAAAGTGATGGGTTTAAATACCTCATTCTTGACAACTTTTGAATCATGAAACATGAAGGTTAATTGTCCAGAAAGACATAACACCATCTAAAAAGACAAGGGAGAACAATTGCACTCCGAATTGCAAGATGAAGAATACTTGAGCTCCTCTGAAAAGAATCTCAATGAACACTTCAAGAAGGAATTAAATCCTTGATGAACCATCATGTAGAGCCTCCATGAAGAACTCCCATAATAAAAGAATGATCAAACGAAATGAAGGATGAAAAGAATAAGGTTGAAGCCTTACAATGATTTAGATGGATCTTCGCGACGAGATAAAGTGGAAACTTGGAACTCCGGAAGAAAAGATAAAGCATCTCGAACCGAGAATGTGATATGATGTACCACTCCGGAACACCGGAATTAGATCACTTGGATGAAACAATAATAAGAATTACATTATGCGTATCCTTCACCAATTTAAATTGATCACAAGCAACGGATTTGGCATACTATTTATTCTCGTAAAACGAAAGGGTTAAGATAGATATAGCGCAAACTTGGGAAACTCTTCAACGAACCACCAGTAGGATTGAAACAACGAATGAATTAATATGATAACCAGAGAAAAAGAATCTTGAATGAACCACCATAAGAATTGAATATGGACAAAGAAAAGATAAAGAAACACCGGAAAGAATTAGCAAATGAACAAAGATGCTTGAGAGAATTTAGATACATGAGAACGAAGAGATCACGAACTGATTAGAGAATACTTGAATGATGGACCGGTAAGACTAGGAGAACAACAGCTGAAAGCTGGAATGAATAATCCCGAAATGATGGGCTCCGGAGGAAAAGAAATGAAAACAACTCATGAAATGCTCCGGATGGATGAAAATAATTCTCACAACCAAAACAATTATAAGAGGATGGCATCACGCTTGAACTGAGAATCCTCGAGAGAAGGCACAAGATTTAGAGGAAACACTTCTTTGGTCTTCAAATCCGAGAATGACGACGAGAAACACCACCAAGAATTGTTTAGACACTCTGGAATAATGAAGAATATAAAGGCTGAATCAACAATGGAAAGAATTTGAAAGATCTTGGAGAAAGACATATGACTGGTGATAATTCATTCTTACGTCAAACTTGAAATGAATTTGAGAATAACACCAGGAAAAGAAGAGTCAGGTAAGATCCTGGGAAAAGACATGTGGGTTAGGGCCCACTCAAAATATACACCGTTGACCAATTTAAAAGAGAGATTGCGCCGGTTGAATTAAATGGCTTGAATGAGATAACGTCCTCGAAAGAGCTTGAATGAAAGCAGAGTGGAAACACGAATCTCGAGATATCTTCAGCACTCCGGAACAAAAGAATAGCGAGAGGTGAATGATTAAGAATTGCACCGGCATGAGAAGACATTTGAAACGAGGAAAGGATATGATCAACAAAGCTTGACTTGAATCCCCCGGAGAAGAAAAGAAAGAAGAATGACGAACTTGGAGCTTCGTTAGAATCTTCATGAGAAACACCGGATAAGAACATTGATTGAAAAGAAAGAAGAGACTTCACATGAATAAAAGGATGCTTGATTAAGAAATCCAAGTCCTTGAAAAAACAAGGGTGGGTGGGAGGGAAAACAAAGGCGACTTGGAGACGGATGAAACAAACATCATTGAGAAGAACTGACAATTGATCTTGCGGATGTTGAAATGATCGGATCCACTCGAAGAGAGACACACTGGTTGAAAAGGATTGACATGACAATCTCGATTATCATGAAGGATTGGTATTCACATAGGAGTATGAGAACACCGCTTAGAAAGAGGCATGGAATCAACATTTGACATTGAAGCAACTCGAATACCACAACTCAAAACAAAACAAGGATTGGCTTGCAAAATAAGCCGAAACAAACATATGATAGAGATTTCGTCGGAAGTTTTCGTGGTGGGGCCCACACGGGCTCGATCGTACAACACCATCATGTACAACGCAGTGCACATGACATACGAAGCGTCCCCGAGTTAGCATAGCCAAGGACTCTTTAAGACACAACGAGACCACTGTAAAACCAATCGTGGATAGGCGGACCACTAGACGTCAAACCCCAATCTCATATCATGCATCTGTCGGAAAGATATCCTATGAGCTACTTGACTTCCCACTTATAAACTCCCGAAACTCTCTAGTTATGCAATCAGGTGTTGGGGATACAGGGGAAACATAATATCTCACCCAAACTAACAATACCTACATCCAGTTGTATCCATCCTCCAACACATAACCAAGAAACCTTCGGAAATCATTTACCTCAACCTTTGAAAAGCATCCGTTATACGAGTGGCAATACTCCCGAACTCCCGCCCCAGTACTGGGTGGCGTCGAGGTTATCTCACCAACAACTGCATAAAAGATATTTTCGATGTCAGCGAAACTCAGGTATTCCAGAACTGCAACGATAAAATTGTGACGACAACACCTCCGAGCTCAACTCCCCGGGACACTGCCACAACCCCTAAATGTAAGGAGGCACCAAGAACAATGTTCTCGTCACAAAACCATCGAAACGATTCCAAGATACCCGCGTGATCCTAAATTTTTTTTAGTGAAATTTGAGAAGAGAAGAGTCAAAACTCTACGTCAGGATGCCTCACCAGAGCGACGAAGGGACTGAGGAGTAAAAAGAATCCTACTCTCCGATATATATAATCCTATAAGACTCAAAACATTTTTCTATACTCAACAACGCCAGCGATTCGATCAAGCAGGGGGGCTCCTAAGTCGGGGAAGGCTCTGATTGCCAACTTGTCACACCCACGATGCGGCTATATCTCCCACGTGTCGGAGCACGACTTAGAGGCATAACTGCATTGTAGGCATGTCGCAAGAGGGGTAATCTTTACACATCCCATGTACTGAATAAGAAAGAGGTACAGTGTTGGCTTACAATCGCCACTTCACACAATACATAAATATAGCATTACATCAACCAGATACAATCAATGTCCGACTATGGAACCAAATAAAGAAAGACAACCCCTAATGCAAAAGATCCCCGATCGCCCCGACTGGGCTCCACTACTGATCAACTGGAAACGAAACAACACAATGAACGAGATCTTCATCGAGCTCCTCCTTGAGCTTGGTTGCGTCACCTGCACGGTATCATCGGCACCTGCAACTGGTTTTGGAAGTAATCTGTGAGTCACGGGGACTCAGCAATATCACACCCTCGCGATCAAGACTATTTAAGCTTATGGGTAGGGAAAAGGTATGAGGTGGAGCTGCAGCAAGCACTAGCATATATGGTGGCTAACATACGCAAATGAGAGCGAGAAGAGAAGGCAAAGCATGTTCAAGAATCTATGATCAAGAAGTGATCCTGAAACTACTTATGGTCAAGCATAACTCCAACACCGTGTTCACTTCCCGGACTTCGCCGGAAAGAGACCATCATGGCTACACACGCGGTTGACGCATTTTAATTAAGTTAAGTCTCAAGTTTTCTACAACGGGACATTAACAAATTCCCGTCTGCCCATAACTGCGGGCACGGCTTTCAAAAGTTCAAAACCCTGCAGGGGTGTCCCAACTTAGCTCATCACAAGCTCTCATGGTCAATGAAGGATATTCCTTCTCCCAGTAAGACCCGATCAGACTCGGAATCCCGGTTACAAGACATTTCAACAATGGTAAAACAAGACTAGCAAAGCCACCCGAATGTGCTCACAAATCCTGATAGGAGATGTACATATCTCGTTCTCAGGGCACACCGGATAAGCAATCCGTACAACTAAAACCAACCCTCAAGTTTCCCCGAGGTGGCGCTGCAAGGGGCTCTAGTTTGGACCAACACTCAGAGGAGCACTGGCCCGGGGGTTTAAAATAAAGATGACCCTTGAGTCTGCAGAACCCAAGGGAAAGGCTTAGGTGGAAAATGGTAAAACCAAGGTTGGGCCTTGCTGGAGGAGTGTTATTCAAAGCGAACTGTCAAGGGGTTCCCATTATAACCCAACCGCGTAAGGAACGCAAAATCAAGGAACATAACACCGGTATGACGGAAACTAGGGCGGCAAGAGTGGAACAAAACACTAGGCATATGGCCGAGCCTTCCACCCTTTACCAAGTATATAGATGCATTAATTAAATAAGAGATATTGTGATATCCCAACACATCCATATCCCAACAATAACCAAGTTCCAACAAGAAACAAACCTCAGCTTCACCTGCAACTAGCAATGCTATAAGAGGGGCTGAGCAAAGCGGTAACATAGCCAAACAACGGTTTGCTAGGAAAGGTTGGTTACAGGCTTCGCTTAGCAATATGGTAGGCATGATATAGCAAGTGGTAGGTATCGCAGCATAGGCATAGTAATAGAGCGAGCAACTAGCAAGCAAAGATAGAAGTGATTTCGAGGGTATGATCATCTTGCCTGAGATCCCGCAATGAAGAAGAACGATTCCATGAAGAAGGCAAACGGACGAAGTCGAACGAATCCTCACAAACGCGACGTTATCGGAACTAACCTGAAGAAGCACACCGGAAAGAAGCAAACAACATAGTAAACAACCATCACATAATCATGGCATGATGCACAACCAAGTATGATGCATGTCCAGTTTAATTAGGCATGGCATGGCAAAGTGCACAAACAATACTACAAATTAAGTGGAGCTCAATATGCAACTCCGTTGCATATTGACGAAACACCACGTCAATTATTTAGTTCTCTCTCGTTTATGTACCCAACTATATTAAATGTTCTTAACATGGCAAGAGGTGGAGCATAAGTAAACTAAACATTTAGGCAAGTTTAAATGATGCCGGAACAACAAGCAACAATTCTGATAAAACCTCATATGCATTTATCAGTTTGGTGTAACAACAATTTTACACATTTAAATGTTATTATCATGATGCAAATGACATGTTCAAGTTTTATGGAAGTATTATTAAAAGTTGGCATGAGCATGATGAGAGCATTTGTGTCACCGTGGTAGAAAGAAAGGGGTGCCACGATGATGAAACGGAAATGATGTCGCGGCAACATTCCGATGATCCGGTAGCTCATGGGGATACCTGTGCAAAAGGAAGTGGGTGCGAGTGTGCCATGCAAGAAGATGGGGTGCTCCCGGATTCCGGGTTCCCACATGACGGTGGCAAGGCAAAAGAGGGGCTTCGTGCAAGGAACAACTCGGACACGGAGCAACACACTGTCCAACTCATACATCGCAAGCATTCATCCACAAGCGTCGTCTCGGTGGTATACCTTCGAAGCATGCGTTTCGGGCGGAACGAGTTCGTAGAGGCAAGTAGGTGTTTCTCGCGACGGTAGTTGAACTTGACGTTCGCGTTACACGGGTCTTCGGCGATGGTCGTCGTACATGGTCTGGAGTGGTACTTGCATCTTCGGACTTGTCGGTCTCGATTCTTGTGACGGTAGAAGTATACGTTTCATTTTCGAAGAGGTACTTAACGAATCCAATGTCCTCGGGGCGACAGTAGTGGTACACATGACGTCGGGGTACTTGTCGGTCCGGTCTTGGCGGTGTAGATGTACACGTTGTCGGGGTACTTGTCGCATCACCGGGTGTAGTCGTACACGTTCGAAGTGGAACTTAGCGTATCCATGTACTTGGCAGTCCAGGACGTAGAGGTACACTTGTCCAAGTGGAACTTGAGAGATGATGGGGTCTTTAGGGTACTTGGCGCTTGAGGTTCCAATCCGGTTTCGAATGCGTTCATGCAACACATCACAGGAGCAAGAGGCAACAACTTGGTGGGGTTCTGGCCATACATGGTGATCTCGAAGCTGAGGAGAACGACACTGCTTGAGAAGGCAAACGAAGGCTATGATGGGGCATGAGCAGAGGCCAAGGAGCTCGATGGGGCAAGTGGAGCAACATGCGGCAGGGGCGTCCATGAAGGTGAGCAGGGAAGGCATGGCAAGAAGGCATGGGAGGATCCCGTGGCCGTGAAGGGCTAGCGGCGGCCTGGACAATGGCGGAGACGGGGCTGGAGATGGACGACGAGGAGGAGAGCTTGGGGTCGAGCGTGGTGGTGGTGGAGCAGAGATGGAGTCCAGTGCAAACCGGCCACGGGGCTCGCTGAAGGAGTTGAGGGATGGCAGCGGCAGCAAGGCCATGGAGGCAGGCTCGGCCGGAGCTTCGAGCTCAGCGTCCATGGCAGGACGACCAGGAGACCGGAGGAGGAGGGCCATGGAGGAGGCGTAGGGGTCCTGCCTGCGAGGAGAAGCAGAGGCAGCAAGGCGGCGGAGGTCACCGGCAGAGGGACCGGGCGCGGGGGTCGGTCTGCAGGTGGCGGGAGGCTGGCCGGGGTGACTACCGGCAGCGAGGAGGACGCAGAGGGGAACGGGACGAGGGTGCGGCGTTGGTCTCTCTCTTCCTCTCTAGCAGCGCATCGAGGGAGGAGGGATCAAGCACGGGGCGTGCGCTGGAGGGAGATCGAGAGGGAGGTCGGGGAGAGGGCTGCGAGCGCGTGCGTCTCCTGGCGGCGGAGGGAGAGGGAATCGGGAGAGGAGATCGAGCACGGCTCGCCAGGGTTAGAGGTTAGGTTAGGTGGGCTTAGGGAGGATAGTGGGAAGCGAGCCGGCCTGGGCCTTGGAGGCCGCGGGAGGCTGGGCCTAGGCGGCTGCGGGAGGCCTTAGAGGAAGCCGGTCTGGGTTGGGTCAGAGAGGCCCAGTTGGGCTGGCTCTCCTCTCTCCATCTTATTTTCTTTAACAGAAAACAAGAGAAGAAAAAAAGAAAGAAAGAGGGGGGTTAGGGAACGAAGTTGGACTCGCGGATAAATTTCCCGGACTCACAAAAATACAATTGTTCCGAGAGAATAGAAAAGGCCAAGATTAAAAGATTTAAATTCAAACTCATTGACTTGAATTCAAATGATTTGAATAGGAAGTGAGGGTTGGGAAGGTCCAAAAATGTTCGGATTTTTGGTGGAGTTCCGGAATATGATGAAAGAATATATGGCAAGGTTAGAGACCAAGAATTAAGATAACAAAGGCATTGGGATAATTTGCAAGTGTGTTATGGTGATTTCCAAATTAATGGAATAATTATAAAAGCTCCCTAAATATTAGGAGGATAAAGTTATAAAGATAAGTCACTCTTCCCTCGATTTAAATGGATCGAAGATCCACACAAATTATTTAGTTGAGATGCAAAAGATTTATGACATGATGCAATGCACATGATGCAAAGATGAATGCAATAAACGAACAACTCACATGACATAAACCCGGAAACCCTGGAAGGCACCTGAAGCTCTGGTCTTGGGGCATCACACTACTACACAACCTTCTTCTTATAGACATTATTGGGCCTCCAAGTGCAGAGGTTTGTCGGACAGTAGCAAATTTCCCTCAAGTGGATGATCTAAGGTTTATCAATCCGTAGGAGGCGTAGGATGAAGATGGTCTGTCTCAAGCAACCTTGCAACCAAATAACAAAGAGTCTCTTGTGTCCCCAACACACCCAATACAATGGTAAATTGTATAGGTGCACTAGTTCAGCGAAGAGATGGTGATAAAAGTGGTATGTGGATAGTAGATAATAGTTTTTGTAATCTGAAAATATAAAAAGAGCAAGGTAACTAATGATAAAACTAAGCACAAATGGTATTGCAATGCGTTGAAAGAAGGCCTAGGGTTCATACTTTCACTAGTGCAAGTTCCCTCTCAACAATAATAACATAATTGGATCGCATAAATATCCCTGAACATGCAACAAAGATTCACCCCAAAGTCACTAATAGCGGAGAACAAACGAAGAGATTATGGTAGGGTACGAAACCACCTCAAAGTTATTCTTTCCAATCAATACGTTGGGCTATTCCTATAAGTGTCACAAACAGCCCTAGAGTTCGTACTAGAATAACACCTTAAGACACAAATCAACCAAAACGCTAATGTCACCTAGATACTCCAATGTCACCTCAAGTATCCGCGGGTATGATTATACGATATGCATCACACAATCTTAGATTCATCTATTCAACCAACACATAGAACCTCAAAGAGTGCCCCAAAGTTTCTACCGGAGAATCACGACAAAAACGTGTGCCAACCCCTATGCATAGGTTCATGGGCGGAACCCGCAAGTTGATCACCAAAACATACATCAAGTGAATCACGTGGTATCCCATTGTCACCACAGATACGCACAGCAAGACATACATCAAGTGTTCTCAAATCTTTAAAGACTCAATCCAATAAGATAATTTCATAGGGAAAAGTCAATCCATTACAAGAGAGTAGAGGGGGAGAAGAAACATAAGATCCAACTATAATAGCAAAGCTCGCGATACATCAAGATCGTGCCACCTCAAGAACATGAGAGAGAGAGAGATCAAACACATAGCTACTGGTACATACCCTCAGCCCCGAGGGAGAACTACTCTCTCCTCATCATGGAGAGCACCGGGATGATGAAGATGGCCACCGGAGAGGGATTCCCCCTCCGGCCGGGTGCCGGAACGGGTCTAGATTGGCTTTCGGTGGCTACGGAGGCTTCTGGCGGCGGAACTCCCGATCTATTGTGCTCCCCGGTCGTTTTAGGGTATATGGTTATATATAGCAGGAAGAAGTACGTCAGGGTAGCCACGAGGGGCCCACGAGGGTGGAGGGTGCGCCCCCTGCCTCGTGGATTCCTCGTTGCTTCCTTTACATGGACTCCAAGTCTCCTGGGTTGCTTTCCTTCCAAAATTAAGTTCCGTGAAGTTTCAGGTCAATTGGACTCCGTTTGATTTTCCTTTTCTGCGATACTCTAAAACAAGGAAAAAATAGAAACTGGCACTGGGCTCTAGGTTAATAGGTTAGTCCCAAAAATCATATAAAATAGCATATAAATGCATATAATACATCCAAGGTTGATAATATAATAGCATGGAACAATAAAAAATTATAGATACGTTGGAGACGTATCAGCATCCCCAAGCTTAATTCCTGCTCGTCCTCGAGTAGGTAAATGATAAATACATAATTTTTGATGTGGAATGCTACCTAACATATTTATCCATGTAGTTCTCTTTATTGTGGCAAGAATATTCAGATCCATCAGATTCAAGACAAAAGTTTAATATTGACATAAAAATAATAATACTTCAAGCATACTAACTAAGCAATCATGTCTTCTCAAAATAACATGGCCAAAGAAAGCTGACCCTACAAAATCATATAGTCTGGCTATGCTCCATCTTCACCACACAAAATATTTAAATCATGCACAACCCCGATCACAAGCCAAGCAATTGTTCATACTTTTGGTGTTCTCAAACTTTTTCAATCTTCATGCAATACATGAGCGTGAGCCATGTACATAGCACTATAGGTGGAATAGAATGGTGGTTGTGGAGAAGACAAAAAGAAGAAGATAGTCTCACATCAACTAGGCGTATCAACGGGCTATGGAGATGCCCATCAATAGATATCAATGTGAGTGAGTAGGGATTGCCATGCAACGGATGCACTAGAGCTATAAGTGTATGAAAACTCAAAAAGAAACTAAGTGTGTGTGCATCCAACTTGCTTGCTCACGAAGACCTAGGGCATTTTGAGGAAGCCCATCATTGGAATATACAAGCCAAGTTCTATAATGAAAGATTCCCACTAGTATATGAAAGTGACAACATAGGAGACTCTCTATCATGAAGATTATGGTGCTACTTTGAAGCACAAGTGTGGTAAAAGGATAGTAGCATTGTCCCTTCTATCTTTTTCTCTCATTTATTTTTATTTTTTTTATTTTTTTGGGCATTTTCTCTTTTTTATGGCCTTTCTCTTTTTTATTTTTTTTATTTTTCGTCCGGAGTCTCATCCCGACTTGTGGGGGAATCATAGTCTCCATCATCCTTTCCTCACTGGGACAATGCTCTAATAATGATGATCATCACACTTTTATTTACTTACAACTCAAGAACTACAACTCGATACTTAGAACAAAATATGACTCTATATGAATGCCTCCGGCGGTGTACCGGGATGTGCAATGACTCATGAGTGACATGTATGAAAGGATTATGAACGGTGGCTTTGCCACAAATACGATGTCAACTACATGATCATGCAAAGCAATATGACAATGATGAAGCGTGTCATAATAAACAGGATGGTGGGAAGTTGCATGTCAATATATCTCGGAATGGCTATGGAAATGCCATAATAGGTAGGTATGGTGGCTGTTTTGAGGAAGGTATATGGTGGGTTTAAGGTACCGACGAAAGTTGCACGGTACTAGAGAGGCTAGCAATGGTGGAAGGGTGAGAGTGCGTATAATCCATGGACTCAACATTCATCATAAAGAACTCACATACTTATTGCAAAAATCTATTAGTTATCGAAACAAAGTACTATGTGCATGCTCCTAGGGGGATAGTTTGGTAGAAAAAGACCATCGCTCGTCCCCGACCGCCACTCATAAGGAAGACAATCAATAAATAAATCATGCTCCGACTTCGTCACATAACGGTTCACCATACGTGCATGCTACGGAAATCACAAACTTCAACACAAGTATTTCTCAAATTCACAACTACTCAACTAGCATGACTCTAATATCACCATCTCCATATCTCAAAACAATTATCAAGTATCAAACTTCTCTTAGTATTCAATGCACTTCATATGAAAGTTTCTATTATATCCATCTTGGATGCCCATCATATTAGGACTAGTTTCATAACGAAGGAAACTACCATGTTGTTCTAAAGACTCTCAAAATGATATAATTGAAGCATGAGAGTTCATTAATTCTTATAAAATAAAGCTACCACCATGCTCTAAAAGATATAAGTGAAGTACTAGAGCAAACAAACTACTCCAAAAGATATAAGTGAAGCTCAATGAGTAGTCGAATAATTATGCAACTATGTGAAGACTCTCTAACATTTAATAATTTCATATCTTGGTATTTTATTCAAACAGCAAGCAAAACAAAATGAAATAAAATTACACTCCAAGCAAAACACATATCATGTGGCGAGTAAAAATATAGCTCCAAGTAAAGTTACCGATGAACGAAGACGAAAGAGGGGATGCCTTCCGGGGCATCCCCAAGCTTAGGCTTTTGGTTGTCCTTGAGTATTACCTTGGGGTGCCTTGGGCATCCCCAAGCTTAGGCTCTTGCCACTACTTATTCCATAGTCCATCGAATATTTACCCAAAACTTGAAAACTTCACAACACAAAACTTAACAGAAAACTCGTAAGCTCCGTTAGTGAAAGAAAACAAAACACCACTTCAAGGTAGTGTAATGAACTCATTCTTTATTTATATTTGTTTTAAACCTACTGTATTCCAACTTCTCTATGGTTTATAAACTCTTTTACTAGCCATAGATTCATAAGCAAACAACACACGAAAAACACAATCTGTCAAAAACAGAACAGTCTGTAGTAATCTGTAACTAACGCAAACTTCTGGAACCCCAAAATTCTAAAATAAATTGCTGGACGTGAGGAATTTATCTATTAATCATCTTCAAAAAGAATTAACTAAATATCACTCTCGAATAAAAAATGGAAGCAATTCTCGTGAGCGCCAAAGTTTCTGTTTTTACAGCAAGATCAACAAGACTTTCCCCAAGTCTTCCCAACGGTTCTACTTGGAACAAACACTAATTAAAACATAAAAACACAAAAAAACAGAGGCTATATAAATTATTTATTACTAAACAAGAACAAAAAGCAAGGGACAAAAATAAAGTTGGGTTGCCTCCCAACAAACGATATTGTTTAACGACCCTAACTAGGCATGACGATTTCAATGATGCTCACATAAAAGATAAGAATTGAAACATAAAGAGAGCATCATGGAGAATATGACTAGCACATTTACTTCTAACCAACTTCCTATGCATAGGGATTTTTTGAGCAAACAACTTATGGGAACAATAATCAACTAGCATAGGAAGGTAAAACAAGCATAACTTTAAAACTTTAAGCACATAGAGAGGAAACTTGATATTATTGCAATTCCTACAAGCATATATTCCTCCCTCATAATAATTTTCAGTAGCATCATGAATGAATTTAACAATATAACTATCACATAAAGCATTATTTTGATGATCTACAAGCATATAAATTTTATTACTCTCCACACAAGCAAAATTCTTCTCATGAATAATAGTGGGAGCAAACTCAACAAAATAATTGTCATGTGAGGCATAATCCAATTGAAAACTAAAATCATGATGACAAGTTTCATGGATATCATTATTCTTTATAGCATACAAGTCATCACAATAATCATCATAGATAGCAACTTTGTTCTCATAATCAATTGGAACCTCTTCCGAAATAGTGGATTCGTCACAAAGTAAAGTCATGACCTCTCCAAATCCACTTTAATCAATATAATCATCATAAATAGGAGGCATTCTTTCATCATAATAAATTTGCTCATCAAAACTTGGGGGACAAAAAATATCATCTTCATCAAACATAGCTTCCCCAAGCTTGTGGCTTTGCATATCATTAGCATCATGGATATTCAAGGAATTCATACTAACAACATTGCAATCGTGCTCATCATTCAAAGATTTAGTGCCAAACATTTTAATACATTCTTATTCTAGCATTTAAGCACAATTTTCCTTTCCATCATACTCACGAAAGATATTAAAAAGATGAAGCGTATGAGGCAAACTCAATTCCATATTTTTTATTTTCTTTTATAAACTAAACTAGTGCTAAAACAATAAACAAAAAGATTCAATTGCAAGATCTAAAGATATACCTTCAAGCACTCACCTCCCCGGCAACGGCGCCAGAAAAGAGCTTGATGTCTACTACACAACCTTCTTCTTGTAGACGTTGTTGGGCCTCCAAGTGCAGAGGTTTGTAGGCAGTAGCAAATTTCCCTCAAGTGGATGACCTAAGGTTTATCAATCCGTAGGAGGAGTAGGATTAACATGGTCTCTCTCAAGCAACCCTGCAACCAAATAACAAAGAGTCTCTTGTGTGCCCAACACACCCAATACAATGGTAAACTGTATAGGTGCACTAGTTCAGTGAAGAGATGGTGATACAAGTGGTATATGGATAGTAGATAATAGTTTTTGTAATCTGAAAATACAAAAATAGAAAGGTAACTAATGATAAAACTGAGAACAAACGGTATTGCAATGCATTGAAACAAGGCCTAAGGTTCAAACTTTCACTAGTGCAAGTTCCCTCAACAATAATAACATAATTGGATCACATAACTATCCCTCAACATGCAACAAAGATTCACTCCAAAGTCACTAATAGCGGAGAACAAACGAAGAGATTATGGTAGGGTACGAAACCACCTCAAAGTTATTCTTTCCAATCACTCTGTTGGGCTATTCCTATAAGTGTCACAAACAGCCCTAGAGTTCGTACTCGAATAATACCTTAAGACACAAATCAACCAAAACCCTAATGTCACCTAGATACTCCAATGTCACCTCAAGTATCCGCGGGTATGATTATACGATATGCATCACACAATCTTAGATTCATCTATTCAACCAACACATAGAACCTCAAAGAGTGCCCCAAATTTTCTACCGGAGAATCACGACGAAAATGTGTGCCAGCCCCTATGCATAGGTTCATGGGAGGAACCCAGAAGTTGATCACCAAAACATACATCAAGTGAATCATGTGGTATCCCATTGTCACCACAGATACGCACGGCGAGACATACATTAAGTGTTCTCAAATCTTTAAAGACTCAATCCGATAAGATAACTTCAAAGGGAAAACTCAATCCATTACAAGAGAGTAGAGGGGGAGAAGAAACATAAGATCCAACTATAATAGCAAAGCTCGCGATACATCAAGATCGTGCCAACTCAAGAACACGAGAGAGAGAGAGAGAGAGAGAGAGAGAGAGAGAGATATCAAACACATAGCTACTGGTACATACCCTCAGCCCCGAGGGAGAACTACTCCCTCCTCGTCATGGAGAGCACCGGATGATGAAGATGGCCACCGGAGAGGGATTCCCCCTCCGGCAGGGTGCCGGAACGGATCTAGATTGGCTTTCAGTGGTTACGGAGGCTTTTGGGGGTGGAACTCCCGATGTATTGTGCTCCCCGATCGTTTTAGGGTATATGGGTATATATAGGAGGAAGAAGTACATCAGGGGAGCCACGAGGGGCCAACGAGGGTGGAGGGTGCGCCCAGGGGTGGTGGGCGCGCCCCCCTGCCTCGTGGCTTCCTCGTTGCTTCCCTTACATGGACTCCAAGTCTCCCGGGTTGCTTTCCTTCCAAAAATAAGTTCCGTGAAGTTTCAGGTCAATTGGACTCCGTTTGATTTTCCTTTTCTGCGATACTCTAAAACAAGGAAAAAACAGAAACTGGCACTGGACTCTAGGTTAATAGGTTAGTCCCAAAAATCATATAAAATGGCATATAAATGCATATAAAACATCCAAGGTTGTCTTCTGCGCCCTTGAAGCTCCATAGGGGGCGCAAGTGTGCTTGGAGCGGAGCCAGGTGCTGCGTCAGGAACTCCTTTACGATCATGGCCCCCGTCAGCTCCTTCGCCTTCAAGTCAGCTGTCATCTTCTCCAGCAACAGCCCCGCTCGGGGGTCGGTGAGCTTCTCGTGAGCCCATCCTTCCAGGGGCGGGCTACGCGGTCAGTAGCTCCAGCCGGGCATGGGTGCGCTTGGTGTCCATGAGGATCCACTTGTTCCGGAAGACCTCCATGTTCTTCCCGGTCCGAGAGATCGCATTGCTGCCGTTGGCCGCAATGAAACTGGCGCATCCCGGACACTGGCCGCTATTTATTCAGAGGTAGAAGAAGTGGCAGAGCAGCACAACAGAGGGCATCAGCCCCATGAATGCCTCGCAGTAAAAGGCGAAGATCGGCAGGAGGAGGATGGAGTTGGGATGAACATGGAGGGTGTGGAGCCCGTAATGGCGAAGGATGGCATAGAAGAAAGTATAGAAAGGGGAACCAACCTAGCAAGGATGTTGTGCTAGAAGAAGGGGTAAAAGGTATTACCCAAAGCTGCCGGCTCAACGGAGCCAACCCGGAGCGCCATCTCTCCCCCTTGTTGTTATCGCCCGCCATCAACGGGAGCACGACGGCGAGCTGCTTCCATTTCGCGATGGTGGACGCACTCAGAGCCAGCTCAAACCAAGAAGTCGGGGGCGCGGCCACGGCCGAGGACTTCGCCTTGTCGGTGGCCATCGGTCGCAAGCTTGAGGGGGAGATTCGGCATATCTGGAGGTTTTTTTAGCAGAAGGAGAAGGGGATCTGGAGCAAGATGAAGGAAGGGCAATGAAGGCTCTGCAGCAGGCGCCAGCCTTTTTGTCAGCCAGGAGTGGTTACCGAGGCAACACGGGGAAGAGGAGACACCCATGTCCCATCAATTGTCACACGTCCACCAAGGCCGCGGGCGGTTAAGGCCCACGGCGCTCCGCACTTGCCCTTTGGATTCGCCTAGAAGCCAAGTTTGAGCATGCCTTGGTCCCGGGGGCTATTGTCGGCATTCTGGGAACGGGGGTACCCAGACTGCCTGTGTCCCACGGTGTGGCTCCATCGACGGCCTGGTATGGCCCAGTTTCATCATCAGCAGCTCAAGACCCTCGCGAGGGGCCAAGCCTTGTGAGGCAGATGACACCAAGACCTCCACGAAGAGCGGCCTCCTCAAGCTGGCTCCCAAGGAGTGGAGATTTCTATGTAAGGATCACCTCACGAGGCTCAGATGATGTGAGCCATGACGACCAAGGCCAGGCAGGCACCAGCGGGCGCAGTGTACTAGTTTCCTCTTTGGTGCTAAGGAGGAAGGCGCAGACGCAGAGTCCCGAGGAATCAAGCAAAGGTTTCCATTCCGGTGCAACAAGATCAAGACTGCCAGGAAGGCAGGGCGGAGGTCATCACCAAGCCCACCACGACGTCACGACCAGAGGCTATCACAGGCGAAGACTACTTTTGTCACGATAGCATGTACTAGTTGTCTCCCTTCGAATTTGGCCATTGTGGGATCCCTTCCCGCCTTCGTTTGGGACAAGGACCAAGGCCACTACAAATAGGACTTAGCCACCACCATAGAAGGGGAGATCACTCAGACCACCCTCACACCCACCAGCTCATCGAGTACAAGAACACTCCTCCTCCTGAGGTTGTTCTCTCACTGTACTAGTTCATCCTCAGCCCCTCGAGTCCAATCC
This sequence comes from Triticum dicoccoides, assembly GCF_002162155.2. Lineage (NCBI taxonomy): Eukaryota > Viridiplantae > Streptophyta > Magnoliopsida > Poales > Poaceae > Triticum > Triticum dicoccoides. The sequence goes on from NC_041386.1 coordinate 431,827,653, forward strand.
ACCACAAAGCAGGAGTAGGGTTTTACACCACAAGGTGGCCCAAACCTGGGTAAACTGTTGTATCTCTTTGCGATTTAGTTCGTCGAGCTGGGCCATGAGATTAGCGAGTAGCAGACTAAGGAGGACGAGTTCTTCGCATGCACCCCAGAGTTCGAACCTCTCAAGGGTCTACGGAACCCGAAATCCGACAAGCGTAAGTGCAAAAAATGTGGAACCCCATGGCACATTGCTAGGCTTTGTACCAATCCAATGGATGCATCATTTGGAGAAGAAGAATAATGGGCAACAGAATATGCAGAGCAGAATGCAGCAACAGAGGAGAAGCACCGGCATCTTGGTATGTGTGCAGTAGGAGCATTGGCATCTTGGTATGTGTGCAGCCTTCCCTTTCTTGTATGCATTTGTTCTCTTTTTTATCGGTGGCTTATACCTAATCTTATTTGTTTGACGCAGGTCTAGGATAAGTGGAGACAAGGAAAGAAAAGGCCTAGAGAGGAAGAAACTTTCGTTGAACCATCATCTGATGCAGAATTTGAAGCCATGGCTTATGATGGTTTTGAAGCTATAAGAGAGGAGCAAGACATGGTTAATGTTGTTCCTTTAAAGATTATGGAACCAACAGATGACCGTCAACTGGTCATCAAGTGCTCGGGAAACCAGGAGCAGCTATCCCAAGTTAAGATCAAAAGGAAGAAGACAAAGTCGCATAATATCCCAGCTAAGGAAACCAGGAGCAAGACAGTTAAGCCATCTGCGATCACCAGGAGAAAGTCAAATATTTGAATTTGAACTTTGAACTACTGTGAAAACTTGTAAGGTGTAGTAATGCAAAATGATATTTGTACTTTGATGCCAAATTTGTGGTAGAATTCAAATTTGAGGCAATTTTTGAATTTAAGGTCAATTTTGAATCTGAACCAACATTTGAAGTCCATTTCTCTATGTGTGCTGTTGCAATGTTTTCTGAAGGCAATGAGATCCTAAGCTCCAAATGAGATCGGAAGCTCCAAATGCTCAAAATGATCTCTGAAGCTCCAATGTTTTCGAATTTGAACCAACATTTGTAATCAAGTATTTTTTCACCTGGTCTAAATGAGCCAAATAATTTTTATTAAGACCTATTCGATCTATATAATGTCCATTTGAAGTCTCACTATTTATTGAACTAATGTCCATTTCTTGATTTTTAAAATTAGTTATGCTTTTATAGAAACCATTAGAAAACACGCTTAAAATATGAAAATGAAAAAGTAAGTTCAGATCCTTCTTAGTCACTCCATAATGAAGCATTTTTTATTTTATTAATTTTTAATGCAAAACCCTAAACCCCTCTCACTTGCGCCTTGAACTCTCTGCAACATCTTTCGAGGTAGTTAAGTTTTGTGAAGGTTTTTTCATAAAACTAACCATAGAGCAAGTTTATATTTTTTTATTGACAATATATCACTTGAAACGACTATGTGCGCCCGTTTTTTTTCAATTAGTTATGCTCATTTGCATGTTGGTCAAACCCTACAAAACCCCGTTGACCGTCTCCAAACCCTAGCACTAAACTGTAGCCGTTCAATCATACCCTAGCACCAAACTAGAGCCGGCAGATATGGTTTTCTAGATGGACTGGCTGGTCTCTGCGATGTGATTGGCCGTGTATGACTAGGCAATCTATGAGAGGCTGATGACTGAGCCATGTGTGGGGCCGGCGATCACAATGACATGTGAGGCACGTTCCAGACAGCGTCCTCCCCCTCCCCCTCCCCCTCCCCTGCTCCCGCTCCCCCCCCCTCTGCTCCAGCTCCTGTCCCCATCCTCTCCCCTGCCATTTTGCTCGTCGCCTCCCATCGCTGTCGTAGATCTCAAGGAAGGCATGGTTTCGTGGGGTGATGGCGAGGAATCCTCCACCAACCTGAACTCCCTTGGCACCAATGTAAGTGTTGCATTCTCGTCAATATACGGTTAGGGTTCATATCAATTTGGGGATTTTTTATTTCAACACTAATTTCTATTTATTTACTAGGGAAACCCTATTTACTATGGATGTTTGTATTGTTAGGGTCCAAATACATTGTATGATTCTGATTATAGTGGATTAGCTCATGATGGAGATAAGCCTATCTGTTGTGAATGCAATTACGTGCCCTCCAAATTTGTTGCTTTTGAAGGATGTTGGACTGGCAGGAGGTTCTTAGCTGGTTCAAGGGAGGTCTTTGAACATATTTATAGTCATTCAAATTAAGTTTTTGATGTGTCATTTCCTAATAGATTCTACTCTATCATATATATTGTAGTTTGGAGACAAATGTGACTTTGTGCAATGGGTTGATCGTGTGTGGCCGAGGCCATTGATTAAATCCCTATCGAAGCTATGGGAAATGTACACTAAAGTGAGAGATGGTAGAGTTTGTGATGCCTTCAACAATGGTGAAACAAGGTTTAAGTTCATAGATGAGATTGGGAAGCTTCACCGTGACCCGAGGAATGCCCAAGATGAGCATAAGCAAATGGTTGAGGAAAATCAGACGAACTAGCCCTGAAGACCAAAGCTGAAGAAGCTCTACCTGATGCAAGAGCTGAATTGGAGGAGAATAATAAGCTTGATGCATCAACTACCATCATGCACAAGTTTTTGTTGGTGAAAGCAGAGAAGGAAAGGGGTCAGTTCAAGGAAGATAAGGAAGAGGCTGGAGTACATGATTGAAGATCTGCTGAAATAGAAAGTAGGGTTCACGACAACGATCAAGAAGATAAAATATACCCGTGAAGAGTAGAATCTTTGTTATTGAGCAAAGATCATTTATGTGTTGAACTATATTAGTGCTTCTTCATTTAACAGATGTAATGGATTATCTATGATTGTGTTTTCATCATTCTGTGTTGAATTAGGAGAGTTGCTTTGATATTTCTGAACTCTTTATATTTGTGTTGAATTCTACCAATGTATGTGGGGGCCATGGCTAGCTAGCTCATGAGTATACTATTGGATTGAGTCATCTTCATGTAAAAAAATGAAGATTAACTCAATAAATAGTGAGACTTCAAATGGACACCATCACATTTTCTACCTTTTTGGCCCAATAATAGTAGTGAGATATGGCCCAATGAAATTAATCCAATAATAGTGAGAATTCAGTAAACAGTTTGGCTCAATGATAATGAGATTAATTCAATAAATAGTGAAAAATCAATTTTTCGAGAACTATGAGAATTCAATAAATAGTTTGGCCCAATAATAGTGAGATATGGCACAATGAGT